>NW_027270047.1:160770-265975 GCF_030848805.1 Temnothorax longispinosus | reverse complement strand
GTTAGAACTCCCATAGCTTACCTACTAATTACATATTTATTTTCTTTTCACGTTTCCTTGACCGTAGAGTCATCGTGATCAATTTTATCCGTCCGGCGCTAATAGTCTTGAGTTATGCGACAGCGGTCGCCGAGCAGCGGCTCACATAATTCGTAAGACCTTTTCCTCCCGATCCACATAATTTGGTTTTCTTTTCGGCATGACGATGTTCGGCCCGACCGGGAATAAAGTTATTTTGGTTTTGGACATGTGCGTGGATCGCGGTAACGCACATTTGAGTTTAACGGTCGAGTCACACACAATCTTCAGAGCGCAGGCACCAAGTGCACGAACAACGTGTGCCGCGCGAGTAATAATTATGATGCCGACTCACGGGGTCCCCAAGAGGGGGCATACGCGAAAACGACGCGATCCGAACACGCGGACATAAAGTTCGAGCGACAACCCATGAAATCGCAAACGGGACGCCATATCGGGAAAAGGCCGAAGGTGCGTCCAAAGGGAGGCCCGACCAACACTAGGAACCGATCGCGGGCGAAATCCGAGCACCCGGACACATAGTTCGGGCGACAACCCGCAAAATCGCGAACGGGACGCCATCTCGGAAAAAGGCCGAAGGTGCGCCCAAAGGGAAATCCGACGGACCCTAGGAACCGAACGCGGACGAAATCCGAGCATCCGGACATGCAGTTCGGGCGACAACCCGTACAATAGAGAACGGGACGTCATCCCGGGAAACGGCCGGAGATGCATGCTAGGGAACATCTAAGACACCCGGGGAACCAGTCGCGGTCGAGATCCGACCACCCGGACATGGGGTTCGGGCGACAACCTGCGCGATCACGAACGGGGCGTCATCCCGGGAAACGGCCGGAGATGCGTACTAGGCAACACCTAGTACACCCGAGGAACAAATCGCGGTCGAAATCCGACCACCCGGACGGTGGGTTATGGCGACAGTCGCGAAGACCGATAGACCCGGACATCGGCTACGAGAACTTAGGCCGGAATACTGTCAGTAGGGACTGTGAGAACAGGCATCAGGGTCGCCGCCATCGGCGGACATGTCAAAAGCGACCTAGACGTCGTCTCCGAGAAGTCGACCCGGAATCGGCATTAGGGACGTAGGAGAGGCCGTGCGCACGGGTCGGCGCCATCAAAAGTCAAATTTTTGAAGTGGTGGAAAACCACTACCCGGGAGCCGATTAAGCGTATCGCAAATAGTGTACTGGCGGCGGAAATTTCCATCGAAAACATCTGGCGCACACCAGCAGGGCGATTCTCTAACTTTATAACTACAATGTCGCTATCGTTTCGTAGCGACAATTGTCGCTTGCGCTAACGACACTCTAACGAAAATGTTATTCCGTAATTCCGGTTGACGTGGGTTGACGATACGATATCGATACAAAATACAATATCGACGTCGTTATGAAACGTCGTATATCTTCATCGGTGTAACTCTATCAATTTTCTCTTAACCAATCAGATCATGGATTTTTATGGATATATCTGAATGTATTTACGAACGCGAAACAAAATTGCAGAGAAAGAGAGAGAGAGAGAGAAAGAGAGAGAGAGAGATCTTAGATGTAAGGAAAATTAATTTTATATTTGATGAAAACATTAATATAAGGTTAGTCTATAATATAATTTATAGTAAAAAAAGATGATCCTCCGCATTGTAACATCCGTAAAACATACGTTACGCTACGCTATGTATTTTTATCATCTTTTTTTATTATAAATTATATCCTAACCTTATATTTTCAAGTAGCAAGCTGACGTTATTTATCGTCATTTTAACGTCAAAATGTCTTCAAAAAGATCTTTTTGACGTCAAAATGACAATAAATAACGTCAGCTTGCTACCTGGGTTGATGTTCTCATCAAATAATATTTTTCAATATTAAATTAATTTTTCTTACATTAATTAGATTTATCTTTTATCTAGATTTATCTAGATATTATTTTTGATAGCAGTTCTTTCTTTTATCAGGTAAGAATAATATTTTGTATTAAAAATGAGTACCTAATTAAGTAATATGTTATGTGTTATCGTTATTCTTGTTCAGAAGCTTTAAATCATGTATATATAACTTTTTGTGTTACAGCTTTCGTTATAAGAGAGAAATAAGTGCTAAAGAAATAGTGTGCTTTCATTATAAGAGAGAAATAGTGTGCTAAACATGACAGAGTAAGTACAATCTATGAGAAATTCGTGGTTATATGTATAAAAAGTGTAATATATCTTTTTCAGAAAAACTAGTAAAACACGACAAGGCAGAGCTAATCGCCAACAAATTGAGGCTCTCATATGCCATTTGGAACGCCATCCATACATGGCCACGGGAAAATTTAATAGCATTAACGGAAATGAAAATGCACAGGACAGTTGGAACGAATTAGCCACATTATTGAATTCGTTAGCACCAGATGGAAAAAAAAAAGATGTGAAATCCTGGAAGACCGTAAGTATATATAGTGCATTAATATTCTTTATTGATATGTGTGTGTGTATATATATATATATGTATGCACCATATATACAAATATATGTATTATTTATAGTATTGTGATATAAGGATTAATATATTTATATTTTTATTATTTATTATGGTATATTACATTATGTTGTAGACTTGGCGAGATTATAAATCCAGAGTTTCAGAAAAAGTGCAAAAATTAAGACGATTAAGAGCACAGACAGGAAATAATCCAATAAATATTACTATAGACGAATTGGACAAGCGTGTGTTAGGTATCATTGGACATGACTATGTTCAAGGTTTACCTAATGTACCAGATAGCTTTCCAGAGGAAAATAATGTAAGTAAAAATGTTTCATATAAAAATATATGTATACTTATTTCTATGCAATATATTAAACATTATCTCATTTGCAGAATGCTATAGAAGAATTAACAGCAGGAAATATTGAAATATTAAACATTCCGCCTGTGCCAGTTGTTATTCCAGAGATAACAAACAGAATAGAGACTGGTATGTTTTTTTATTTTATTAATGTCATAGTAAGAATTCATTTAAACGTAATATATTTATAAATAATTTTAATTTTAGTTTATCTTTAGCTACATGGTGTATGTGTTTGCATATTAACTTTCATTTATACATGAATATGTACACTCTCAGACGGAATAGCCTACAAGTATGAAGTTGGGTGCGTTCAGAGTTTATCTTTTTCTTTTCAATGTGAAGGAAGAAAGATAAACTCTTAATATACGGCCAACTTCATACTTGTAGGCTATTCCGTCCAAGAGTGTACGCTATGAAATATATATTGTATATTTAATTGTTTGGATTTTTGTATATGTCCAATGATGAATATCAGTTATTTTTACGTATTAATTTTATTTTTATATGCATATGAATATTATAAAAATATATTTTATACAAAAAGATAAAATTAATATGTCTTATTTTTTTAGATACTACAGTTTTAACTTTAGAATTTGATGAGGATTTCAATGAACGTATATTTCAGAATGAAGATTCTGTACTTCAACGTCAACCATTGCAAGATATTACAGAACCCTCAGAGTCACAAAGTAAGTGTTTGCATAAAATATAAAGAAATTGAAATTTTATACGAACATTTCGTGCGATTAAATGAAAAAGGATTTTCAGTGTCCCACACGCAATATATGTTTGTACCAAATTAAAATTTCTTTAAATATAGAAATTTAAAATTTTATCTACAAATATGTATTGTATATTTCAGATTTATCTTTATATTTTAATAGATATACCGGAAGAACTACCACCGCAAAACTCATTCAATAAAAAATCAAATAAAAAAAATAAAGAAGAATCAGGCATGAAACGTAAGTATAGCATAATTGTCAACAAGTTTGAAGTAGAAGTTGTTACATATGTACTCAGGCACGTGGCCACGTGTGCGTGCATGTATGTGTGTCAGTGTGTGTATAATAATCATAAATGTTTGCAGATAATGTCACACGGTTAGATTCACACTATTCTGAAGCTCGAAAAGAATTTGCAGACATCGCAAATAAACATGCAGATGCAATGCACGTTAGTATCCATGTTAATTAATTATTAATAATTTAATGTTATATAAATTAATTTCAATGTTATGTAATTTAATTTTAATTTGTAATTGACAGACATTAGCTGAAGCTGTGATGAAAATAAGCGAAGCGATTAACATAATGGCTGAGAATGGAGAACGACAAACGCATTTACTGGAGATTATTCTGGAGAGGTTAAAGTAAACACATTAAGATACTTTTACATTAAGATACGTTTAATAATTATGTTATAAGTATTTATGTATGTGCAATAATAATAATGTAGATACATTAAATAATATTTCTTAACTCAATAATATATTTAATAATAATATTTCTTAATCCGCACTAATATAATACTACTCATTCTTATTTGATTTCTCGTCTTATTCATATCTTATCCAGGATAATACAACCGATTAAATAAAATTTTATGCCTCTACTTAACAACGTTGACGATGTTAAAATATAAGATTATTTTGCCAATTTATTTTAGATATATCCTCCATACACACACGCTCATACATATATAACCGAATGTGATTTATTATCTTACGTGCTCATCCGCCCTACGATAATTAGGAAACCATTCCAGCATTAATTGATTTTGAATACGTTGTGCTACCGCGCGAGGTCCTCTCCGAAGTTCTGCTTCTATTTCTGCATTGTTCAAATGGTATGCAGGTGCAGGTTCATGTGCATTTTCAATTTCTACATCAATAGGTAATCTGTAATGCAAGCGCATATTATGTAAAATAGCACATGCATTGACAATTTGTCCAGCGATATTTGGTGCATACATGAGAACACGCTGGGACGATAGACATCTCCATATTGCCTTTAATACACCGAAAAACCTTTCGACAATGTTGCGTGCTTTACATAATTTTAAAGTATATTGATACTGTCTACTCCATTCGGGATAATGCGCCAATGGAGTCATCAGCCAAGGCTCTAATGGATATCCAGCGTCACCTAAAATACATAAACATAAACATTATAACTTATATAATACATAAACATATCAAAAAGTATATATATAACTGTAGGGCTTAAATTATTTTTACCAATTAAACATGTTCTTCTCTCACCACGGTTATAATGAAATTCCATTGCTCGTTTAATAGCTGAAGTATTCCATATGTATGCATCATTCCGTGCTCCTGGATATCTTGCATTTATATTTAAAACTTTTAAATCTGGATCTACTATCTATAAAAAATATTCATAATCACACGTATGCACACACGGGGAGAAAGAAAGAGAGAAAGAGAGAGTTAAAAGTAAATATGAAATATAAAACAAAAGTAATATAAATCTTATGAATTATACTTACTGCTTGGACATTCAAGGAATGGTTACCATGATGGTTCATATACGCTTCCTCGTGAATATAAGGTGCTATTATGTTTACGTGTGTGCAATCTATTGCTCCAATACAACCAGGAAACGGTTGTGGAGCATGTAAAAATTTATTTCTTGCTGCAGTTCTTTCTTGCACTGTCATTGGAAATAGGATCCATCGTCGCAATAGATATACATTCATGAAATGGGTTACTCTGCGTATACAACGACTAGTAGATGGTTGACTTATAACAAGTTCACACTGATTGCCAACTGGCCTTTGATAACTGCCATTAGCATAAAAATTGATTGCTGTCAACACTTGAATCTCCGCACTCAAACCATTTATGCGTATTGTCATCAAGTCATTCCTTAATACATCCACAATATGCATCACTATTTCTTGAGAAACTCTGAATTTTGAAAGAAATTCATTGTGTGGTAACTCGAATGGATTCTGAGCATCTCGCAAAATTCTTCTCTCAATTCGTCGTTCAACCCTCCTTACTCTTTCTTGGAGAATAAATAAATCCCACACCAAATATGCTTCAGCCATCTAACTAGATAATAAAAACAAGAAAAAATAAAAACTAAAATACATAAAGAAATAATTAATAGTAAGATTCAATTAATTTTATGTAAAAATTAAAATCTGAACTCAACATAAAAAAATCATGACAGACGACGTTTTGGCAAAATTAATTTACAAGACAATTACATTAATGTAATTGTCTTGTAAATATACTTCTCACAATTATAAAGTATACTTTATAATTGTGAAAAGTATGTTTTTCGATTTTACGGTATAACGTACATTATTTTTACGTTATTTCTTAGACTGCCTTTCGATATTCACTGCCAAAACAGAAAATTTATAGTGTACGTGACGTAAAGTATAGATTTTCAGTACTGGTTGTAAATATCGAAACGCAGTGTTAGTATAAAATAATTAACGAATAAATAATTACTTACCCGACTGCAGCAATAAGCCTTGCTTTTTACGGCAATGACGACGACAGGAAAGGCATACAATTTCTGCCTGTAATCTGGTTTCTGATACCAGATTAGAAATGGAGATGTTTAAAAGAAATCACAGAGGATGGTAGAGGACCAGTTTGTAAAATGCTGCAACAAGAGAAATATTCCATATTATGTTTAAAAAGCTACTTTGTTATAAAGTTTTCTAAAAAATAATTAGTTAAGAGTAGCTAAAAATCAATTACAAGCATTCTGAAAATGTTTTTAACATTTTGAATATAACCTTAAAATATATTTTTGTAGCAATGGTATTAGAAGATAAAAAGTATAAAAATATATAAAATGTTTGTCTTAATGTATTCGTTGGCTTTATTATTACATTTATGTACAATATTGAATTTATTATTAAAGAATAGAAAAGGATTACCTTCTCGTTTTCCTCGCCGTCCCGTGCCTCAATCCGGAAATACTATGATAGTGGTTGCGGTCGACGGTCGACTTGACGCTGCAATTGTGTCGCTATCAGCTATCGAGGGGTCTCGTACCCCTCGATACGCTAACGATAAAATTCGATAATTTATCGACACTTATATCGACATTTATCGTTTCAATGAGTTGCAGAATAGAATTTTCGTTAACTGTGTCGATATATCGACATAGCGACGCTTAACGATAGCGATATTGTCGTTATAAAGTTAGAGAATCGCCCTGCTGGCGAACTCAAACTCGTAAACACCTATTGTATCTGCGTAGCATGGAAAGTTACCGCGAGGAGAAAGCGGCCGAGACCCCATAGTGGGGGTAAAACTTCGGAGGTAGGGAGCCCGAGAGAGGAATATTCCTCGAGGCAGTCTCTCGTGGGCGCTCGTATAGGTAGCAACCTTCTCGCGCGTATATCTCGGCGTGTCGCAGTAACTATCGCGAATACGTACCGGATTACGATTATAAGCCTACCACAATGTCCGAAACAAACGGGAACGCCCGCACATAGCGTTACATGACGCCGATACGAAAGGCGTACGGATTTTCGCGTACCGAAAACGAGAAATCGCACTTTGCGAGACGTGCGACCGCCATCTTGAGCAACATCAGTAATTGTAAACCACCACCATTGTGAAACGATAGTTAACAATAAAAGCAATAGTTATTTGTAAAAATATATACGAATATATCGATTACTTACCTTCAACCTACCTGAACAAGCGGCTGTCGTCCATCTTGTGTGTTAGCGGTGACCGGGCTCGAAGGTCATCAGTGCTGCTGCATCAGAGAAGGCCATAGATGAGGCACCCGTGGCGGAAACCTGAAAAGAAACGGCATTAATCATAGTTATCGCGACAGTTCTCATACTTACCTGTGTCGCGACATCTCCCATACGCGGTGATCCTGGACGGCGGTGAGCAGCGGTGATCCATGAAATCGGCGATGGTGACGAAGCACCCATAGAGAAAACCTGAAATTAAAAAAGAATTAGTTAATTAACCTTAATGCTGGGACTTACTCGATCAAGCGGTTGTCGCGCCATCTTGGTTCCACGAATTAGGCAGGCGGCTGATAGATAGCGGAGGCTTGAGGCAGAGTAACACAGAGGAGGGACCTGTGGCGGGAATCTAAAAAGAGAAAGGGTTAAGAAGAGATTGACGTATATATACCTGATCAAGCGATTGTCGCGGTAACCGGTGTCCCTGGCTGGCCGACCAAGGCCATACCTAGCGGTATCTTGAGCACAGGCGACGCTGACGAGGAACCCGTGGCGGGATCGAAAAATAAAATTGTTTAAACAAATTGTTCAACTTTAGTGTCGTTTGCATTACGAATACCTACCTTCTCGGTAGGTTAAGGTTAAACCGAGTGGCGACCGATGACTTAGAGGACAAAATCTCGTACCCCGTAGCCCGATTACGTATCGTTCGGTTACAACCTAACCTTGCGACCGTGCGCAATCGCGGCTAGCGTCACGCGCCTTTAGGCGCCCAAGGTCGTGCTGCGCAGGTTGTCGGAGGGCGCAGTGCGGCTGCTCACCCGGCCAGCGGAGCCGGAGAGCGTGCCGATACCGGTTGCGGACCGTCTCGCGAGACGGCAGTCCCGCCGATGCAGGGCCCAGGGGCCCAGGAACTGGGCCCGATCCCGATCGATGATATGGGTCTGCCGACCGACCTCGGCGTGTTGAGGGGTATCGTGGAGATGCTCGAGGCCGAGCTCCCGAGTTGGAGGCATGCGCCCCAGAGGCATCCAGGGTCGAGGTGGCGACACGGGGCGAACCCGTAGAGGAGAACTGCAGATCTTTGGCGACGTTCGAGAGCCCGGAGGGGAGTAGCGGCTCCGAAGACGACGAGGCGGAGCGACGCCTCGAATAAACATAAGTTGCGACTATGCGTTCCGAGGATGGGAGGCGCATCCGGGCAACCGCGCGTCATTTCGTTTCATTTTCGTTTGGTTTTTAATTTCGTTTACAGCAACGATGCCGATATTTTGTTTATGCATTATTGATTAGCGACCCCATCCGACGCGAATATAGGTCTAGGTTAAAAACACCGCGCCATTATTCTCGTTCATTTGTGGCTCAAGCATAAGGGCACCTCGCGTAGAGGCTATTTATTTTCATTTTAGTTACGCTATTTAGTTACACCCGTTGGCGCGGGTACGGGATGTCGCGCGGCGGCGCGATGTAGCTTGAGCCCAACACACTTTCCAGGAACGGGGAGGCTCCCAAGCGAGCAGCCAGGATGCCTTCCCATAACACGGTGGACGAGCCACGACAGTCCGCAGGACGGGCGAACGACGCTCAGCAAAATGGCGGACCACGTTTGCGAAGTAGATATTGACTAGTCTCGGCGGCTCACCGAGGCCCGAAAGGTAGGCGACGCGTAGCAGAGTCGCGAAAATGTCGCGCGGTAAGAAAAGGGCGGACCGTCCGCGAACTAGGAAGTGGCGCGATGGACGCGGAAATGACCGACCCCTGACCACAGGGGAAGACCAGCGAAGCGTACTTCGCCAATAAAAACCCGAGTCCGGCGACGCGTACAAAAAAATGGCGGACCGTCTGAAAATTTTGCAACCAAGGGACTTGCGTCGATATGATACGTCCCTGACGTAGGCGCGGGGGCCCGAGATGACCCATACGGGGTTGGCGACGCGATACGGGAACGTAGCCGCGAAATGGCGAACCGTCCGCGACTTCGCACCAGGTGCAACGTCTACGGAAACTAAGTACCCCTAACACCGAGGGGCACTCCTCCGAGTGTCCGAAATCGAGTCCCGATGAAATCCGTCAACCGGGGAACAAAATAGCGGACCGTCCTGAATCTCGCACTAGGTGCGTCATCCTCAGGGAAACAACACCCCTGACGAACGGGGACAGCCCAAGAAAGATCCGTATCCGGTCGCCGTCGAAATCCGTCGAAATCCGACGACCGGGAGACAAGTTACGGAACCGTCCGCTATCTCGCAACCTAGACCTCTTCTACGGGGAAGGACCGCGGAAACCGCGTTACCAGGTCCCAAATAAAGGTCAGGAGGGGTCGACGTCGTCGGCGAGCCTGGTGCTCTGCACCCAAACGTCTTCCTCGAGAAAGTCGTCCGGAAGGACATTGTACGCGCAAGAATAGACGAGGCGCATATGTCGGCGTCAACGGCCGGGCAATATTGTCAGCGGTGGAAAACCACTACCTCGGCATCGGAACGGAGCGACCGCGCGAGCGCAACGCCCATGGAAATTTCCAGGGGAATCGGCGTAAACACCCGCGTGGAAAATTACCGCGGTAATATGCGCAGTTAGGAAGCTTCGAGAAAGAGAAAGTCGAATAGGCGTCGAAGTGGGGGCCGCCGATATCGATGGTGGGGAGCTTAAGCGAGACAAACAACTCGAGGCAGTCTCTCGGGGATCGTTGTACGAGTAACACGTAATAAACCTCGCTCTTTCGTCGTCGCGCTAAGTCACGCGAGCGTTATACGAGTGCGCTAATAATTTATCGGCAACATCCTTAACAACCGGGAACGCCCGCGGAACGCGTCAATTATCGCCTTTACATTGGCGAACGGCTAATTTGGGCCGAAATAACTTCGTGCGTCGTAGCGAAACGGGGCGTGTGTGCCCACGTATACGAGCGTCCGAGATCTTGTGTGACTTGAATTTTTGTGAACAACTATCACTGGAAATCAATAATATTGGATAAATTAAACATCCTTTTCGTAAAAGATTTTGAAAATTATTCAATTGGACTTACCTTCTACTTACCTGATCCATTGGCGTCGATCACTCGAAGTCCCTTGTTGATCCTGGATGACGGTGGCAGGAACCTGAAAAGAAGATTAATTAGTCTAATTTATAGTTTGAGATATCGACGATACCTACCTTCTCGGTGGTTCAAGATCAAACCGAGTGACGACCGTTGATTCCAAGGAAACACAGCATTGATTTGTGCCTCCCGTAGTACCGTCCGGTTACAACCTAACCAGGTGAGTTCGCCTACGATCGCTGCATGTCATCGCGTCGCGTTCGCGTTCGTCGTCTACCTCAGGGACAAGATCTCCGCCGCTTGACCGCAACATCTTCGTCGTAAAGATTTCCGAGCGATTCAAATTCCGACATAGTGTGTACCGTGAAACGGTCTTTTGACATCGAGCTCTCGATGTCAATACGAACGTCGATCGTTTTCTCATCCGCAGTCTTTCTCTCGTTTGGCGTTTGGCACTCTTTCTGAGTGGTGCCGGTGAATATTCACATATGAAGCTAGATCAAATACTTTTCTTAATACATTGTAGAGGTTAGATTGTATAAAAATTAGTAAAAAGAAATGTGCAAAAAACCACGAAATGTACCTTCTGTTTCGTGCTCGACCGGAGATTCCGCGGAGCGCGACTTATGCCGGCACCACTCAGAAAGAGTGCGAAACGAGGGGAGGGCTGCGGATGAGAGAACGACGTTTGTATTGATTTGGATCGAGAGCTCAATGTCAAAAGACCATATATATTTATGCATTATACATATCTTTTCCAACATTAGTAAACTGCAACATTAGTAAAATAGCAATTTACTAATGTTGGAAAAGATGTGTACAGACATGTCGCTGAAGCTAGCAGCGGGAGCTAGCAGCGGAACGTCTCGCGGCCAGGGCCGAATATCATGTGGGTTCCTCAGGGGGTCCGAACGTATCGTAAGTTAATTATTATCGGCCGCTGGGTTTTTCTTAGATATTATTAATTAATAAAGAATAAATATATTTATATATAAATATTTTTGATAATATTCAAACTGTACTTTCATCGGTTTGATATAAAAACATGTTTTAATTGTTATAGATTATTTGATAAATAATTGTAGAACATAGCAAAGAACGATTTTCTCCAAATTTTTAAAGGATCACGTCCTTGTGATAACAAAACATTCAGCAAGTATTTGCGATAATCCGCGGTTCCCCTTAAAACCTCGTCTACAATAGACGCACAGGCTATGTCGTATGTCGTAAGTAGTAGTGTCGTAGGAAAGTTCGTCGCATGTCGTGAGAGTGTCACTAGACGAGTGTCTACAATAGTCGCAAGGATTGTTCGCGATAATAGCGTTAACTGTCAAGTCGACCGCAGCCACAATGGATGACCGGCAGCAATTATTAACCTTTTTGCAACTTTGCTCCCAATTTTTAAATTTAGTACTTTTATATGGCCGTTTGCTCAGTGAATCGAACAACAGAAGATGGTGGGTGCGGCTAGTAAATAGTGAAGAAAGACGGCATTTAAAAGGGTTTCATTTAACTTATTTTCGTGAGCTGATGGAAACAGATCATGAAGAATTTTTTAACTGGACTAGAATGTGGCCACATCAGTTTAGAAATCTTTATGAACTCGTTCGCCCTCGATTGTTAAAAAGAAGTCGTCGTCGTTCACTACATCCAGAGCTGAGGCTGGTTTTGACCCTGTCGTAAGTATAGGTCATGCCCTTCACGCACATCTTACTTTTGGCTCAATATGTATCCTTAATGTTTTTTTTACTTTGATCAGGTACCTAGCTCATGGGGACAGTATGTTTTCAAAGAAAGCTGAATTCAGAATTGGAAGATCAACGGCATACCAGATTGTACCTGAAGTGTGCCGCATCATATGGGATGTGCTACAGCCACGTTACCTGGCACAACCAACGCAAGAAGTGTGGAGATGTATTGCCGATGAGTTCATGCAAAAATGGCAATTCCCTAATTGCATTGGAGCGTTGGATGGGAAACACATCCGTATTCAGTGTCCCCCAAATTCTGGCAGTCAATATTCAAATTATAAAAAATATTTTTCATTAGTTTTGATGGCTGTATGTGACGCAAGTTACAAATTTACAATGGTAGATATAGGACAATTCGGCAGTATCAGTGATGGTGGAGTTTGGGCACACTCGGATATGTCTCATCTTCTTGATAATAACTTGCTTGATGTGCCCCCAAAGAAAGAATTGCCTAGCACATTAATAGCAACGGAATATACGCTTGTAGGTGATGAAGCTTTCCCCCTTAAGAAATACCTGCTACGTCCGTATCCCCGTCTTCAATTGACCAACAAGGAGAGGGTGTTCAACTACCGATTGTCACGAGCACGGCGGGTTATTGAAAATGCTTTCGGCATTTTGGTGTCAAGGTGGCGAATTCTTACAAGACCCTTATGTTGTTCTCCAAAAAATGCTGAGCACTTAGTCAAGGCCTTGATCTGTCTCCACAATTTTGTTATAATTGGAGAAAGAGAAATTGCTCCAGCTCGCAGGAGATACTGTCCACCACATCTGATAGACAGAGAAACAGGAGAAGGTATGGTTATGGGAGGAGCATGGCGAGGACACGGAGAACAGGGTGATCTGGTGCAAAATATTGGTCGGTTATCTAGTAATAACTCAAATGTTGCTGCACGCGCCCAACGTAATGTGCTACGGGATTATTTCGTAACCGAGACAGGAGAGGCTCAAGTCCCATGGCAATACCAGCGAGCATTCGGAGGTTACAACATTAATCCTCCTGACTGTCATTAATCTTTTAGTTACGGTTAATTATATTTAGTTAGTGTTAATTTTAATTTTATATTTCATCTTTATAGATTTATTTAAATTCTAAAAGTATAACTTACAACGCAATAAGAACACACTTGTAAGAATTGCAAATAATAAAGTTTATTACTTATTTTTATAAAGTTATTTGACAAATAGTAAATAATACTAGCGAATAATACTACTTATACATTTTTATAAATAGTTGAGTAAAAATAAAAATGAGTTGTATTTGTAAAAAGAATAAAATTGTTTCTTGCCCACATATCAATAAAATAAAAAGTAATTCTCTTTTCTAATGAAAATTATATTAAACAAAACAAAAATATTCTATTTTATATTCTTTGGCATAACAATTTTGTGAGAACATTGCACAAAGAGAAAAAAAGTTCATTCAGGAACATTTAAAAAGTATTTATGTAAGCATAAATTATATCAAACAAAACAAAAATATTCTACTTTATATTCTTTGGCATAACACTTTTGTGAGGAACATTGCATAAAGAGAAAAAAAGAGTTTATTCAAGAACTTTTAAAGAGTATTTATCTAATACTGCCATAATTTCGCTCAGACATTTAACCTTTATATTTGAAGGAACTTTCTTAAGAAAGCATTTAATTAAAACCAAGGCAGAATCCTCTTCAATTGATGGAGTATGCTCAGGCTGTGTTAAATTAACACTGATGGTATCACAGACAGAATTTATTTTTGCTGCAGTGCTTTTAATTACGCCGTGCACTTGTTCTATTGCAGCCTTCTTTTTAGTGTAAAAGTTATCAGGTGGGGGAATAATGGACGGCTGACTCCCAGAAGCTGACCTACTCGATGAGTGATCTATTGAAGCTACATCGTCGTCAAATTCTTTAGCAGTTGCTGTATTTGTTTTTTTGAATATATCTTCAAACTGTGCATTCCACAAGTAGAAATTTTCTTTTGCTTCTTGGCTTTTTTCTGCTATTTGGCTTTCTTCTTCTACTTGGCTTTCTTCTACTACTTGGCTTTCTTCTATTATTTGGCTTTCTTCTAATACTTGGCTTTCTTCTACTATTTGGCTTTCCTCTATCTCTATTACTTGGCTATCTCTAGAATTTTCACACATGACCTCTTTAGTATTTTTTGGAATGCGCGTGATAAATGACGGAATGACAATATTAACAGGATTGTCACCGATTTTTGTGTCTTCACATGATTTGAATTTTTTTCTGCTGACATTCGACTGCGTCCTGCAAAGATAAACACTGATGTCAAGAAAACTTGGATATACAATTAAACCAAGCCAAGTTAATAATGTGAGTAGATTTACTTTCTTGGTTTGATGACATCCTTCAGGAATGACATATCACTGAAGAGGGGCCACGTTGGCTTGTAGGACGGTTCATCATTTCCAGCACCAGAACGGGGTTGACTGGCAGTCACCTTGCGCATTTCTCTTGAATACTGGTCTCGGAGACTCTTCCACCGAGTTGAAACCGCATCACCTATGTAACATGCATATTAATCATGGGATGGTCGAGCACTTCTAGCACATACATAACCTCACCAATAGTCGATAGTCAATAGACAATAGTCAATCACACTAGGATAGAAGAGTAGGGCCTAGCAATATATAATTCTTAACAAATATTTCCTCACCTGTCAGTGGCTCTGATAATAGGGAGCCAATCTGCGAAAATGCTTGACTGATTGTGTTCTTGTTCTTCTTTTCAATTTTCACACACTTCTGCCACAATAGGGGGTTTGACCGGACAAAGGCTATTATCTCTCTATTAATGAGATGCTCCTCAAATTCTATTTTATTCATTTTTAATGGTGATTAAAACCAACAAAAATAAAAAAATACAGCAAGATCAGCTAGCAATTAATAAAATCGTCAAAACACTTTTAGCGTCAACGTACTGTGCTGTGATTGGCCGATCTCATGCGACACGCTTGTCGCAGTCGCAGAAAGTTGAAGTTGGCTCAACTCCGTGCGACAAGGGCTCTTGCGACTGCGACAGCCTTGCGTCCGGAAACAGTACTCTTGCGACATTCTCATGCGACATACGACATAGCCTGTGCGTCTATTGTAGACGAGGCTTAATTGTTATTAATTTTTTATTAAGGGGGGAATCTACTTTGATGGGTAAAAAAAATCGGAATTTTTTTTGCATAAATATATAGTATAAGGTTTCAATAATATATTCCCAAAGTATTATCGTCAAACTCGTAAAATTGACGAAACTACAGCTCTTTTTAGTGAGGCGCGCGGAGGATCGATACAGCAGACGTACGCTAATACTGGCTTCGCAGCGTTCTCGGTTCTATTATTGCGGGAACGAAAGAATCCTATATACTTGCTAGACCTACAACTATTTTATTTGACCCTATAGTTTATATTTATGTGTTAGAGTGTTTGTGTGTGTGTGTTTGTGTGTTTGTGTGTGTACCTTGGAAAGCACTAAAGAAGCTCGAACAGCCAAGAAAATGACGAAAACTGCCGAACAGGAGTTCTACGAGGAAGAGGAAGGCATTTTAGATGGACCCGGAATAGCGGATTGAGCGTTATTTAACTGTAAGTATCATGAAAACATCCAAAACTTCATTTCTTTATTCAACTGAGACTCTTTTGATCCGCCATATTAAATCCGCCATTTTGAATTTTAAAAATCTGATATCAGATTCGGATTCAGCGACCTCAAAAACCTTTATACTGAAATTTGCATGCATTTATACGTGCTTTTTTGGCTGAGAGCAAAAAAATAAACTTTAAACGCGTTTTTCTCAAAACCACTTTTTCCAACTTTGCGTACAAGATAACTCAAAAAGTAATCACTCAAATAACTTTCGCCAAGCATGATTCAATTCCTTACAATTTTCTCCAGGGATTGAACCTACGTTTACATTTTATTATTTATTTATAACATTTCTATCAACAACAGAAGATCGATTTTTTAATTAAAAAAATGTCATTTTTCTTACGATTGCTGTAACTTCTTCAATTTTTCACATTTTTATTTGCAAATAGGTTCAATCCCTGCGTAATTGATTAAGCTTTAAAGAAAATTTTTATTTTTTGCTTTCAGATTACTCAGCTTGTTGCTACACTGTACGCAGCTAACCGTTGCGCTACCAACATTGCGCTACAAAATTGTCCGTCAATATAATAAAAATTAACGTAACTGAAAAAAAAATATTTTTTTTCTTCTTTAAGAATGCCTTTCCATATTACAAAAAAAATTAATTCAATATCACTTATAGTTTCCTTGAAAAAAATTCCCAAAAAATCATCATTTTTCACCCGGCTAAAGTAGATTCCCCCCTTAATAATTTATTCAGCGGCGACCGATCGCAAAGAACGATTCTCTCCAAATTTTTAGGGGATCACGTTCTTGTGACAACAAAATGATTCAGCAAGTATTTGGGACAATCCGCGGTTTCATATTAATTGTTATTAATTTTTTATTAATAATTTATTCAGCGGCAACCGATCGCAAAGAACGATTCTCTCCAAATTTTGAGAGAATCACGTTCTTGTGGCAACAAAACGATTTAACAAGTATTTGGAACAATCCGCGGTTTTATATTACTTGTTATTAATTTTTTATTGATAATTTATTCTCTGGCGGTCAATAGCAAAGAACGATTCTCTCCAAAATTTTAGGGGATTACGTTTTTGTGACAACAAAACGATTCAGCAAGTATTTGGGACAATCCGCGGTTTTCTATTAATTGTTATTAATTTTTTATTAATAATTTATTCAGCAGCGACCGATCGCAAAGAACGATTCTCTCCAAATTTTGAGGGGATCACGTTCACAAGAACGTGATCACGTCACAAGACAACAAAACGATTCAGCAAGTATTTGCGACAATCCGCGGTTTCCCTTAATTGTTATTAATTTTTTATTAATAATTTACTCAGCAGCGACCGATCGCAAAGAACGATTCTTTCCAAATTTTTAGGGGATCACGTTCTTGTGACAACAAAACGATTCAGCAAATATTTGGAACAATCCGCGGTTTCATATTAATTGTTATTAACTTTTTATTGATAATTTATTCTATGGCGGTCGATAGCAAAGAACGATTCTCTCCAAAATTTTAGGGGATCACGTCTTTGTGACAACAAAACGATTCAGCAAGTTCTTGGAACAATCCGCGGTTTCATATTAATTTTATTAACTTTTTATTGATAATTTATTCTCTGGCGGTCAATAGCAAAAAACGATTCTTTCCAAAATCTTAGGGGATCACGTCTTTGTAACAACAAAAACGATTCAGCAAGTATTTGGAACAATCCGCGGTTTCATATTATTGTTATTAATTTTTTATTGATAATTTATTCTCTGGCGGTCGATAGCAAAGAACAATTCTCTCCAAATTTTTAGGGGATCACGTTCTTGTGACAACAAACAATTCAGCAAGTATTTGAAACAATCCGCGGTTTTATATTAATTGATATTAATTTTTTATTAATAATTTATTCAGCAGCGACCGATCGCAAAGAATGATTCTCTCCAAATTTTTAGGGGATCACGTTTCTTGTGACAACAAAACGATTCAGCAAATATTTGGAACAATCCGCGGTTTCATATTAATTGTTATTAATTTTTTATTGATAATTTATTCTCTGGCGGTCGATAGCAAAGAACGATTCTCTCCAAAATTTTAGGGGATCACGTCTTTGTGACAACAAACGATTCAGCAAGTATGTAGAACAATCCGCGGTTTCATATTAATTGTTATTAATTTTTTATTGATAATTTATTCTCTGGCGGTTGATAGCAAAAAACGATTCTCTCCAAATTTTTAGGGGATCACGTTCTTGTGACAATAAAACGATTCAGCAAGTATTTTGGACAATCCGCGGTTTCCCTTAATTGTTATTAATTTGTTATTAATAATTTATTCAGCAGCGACCGATCGCAAAGAACGATTCTCTCCAAATTTTGAAGGGATCACGTTCTTGTGACAACAAAACGATTCAGCAAGTATTTGGAACAATCCGCGGTTTCCCTTAATTGTTATTAATTTTTTATTAATATGTTATGCCGCGTCGCCGGTTGGTGACGGCTTACGGCAAAAACGTTTATTATTTTCGGGATCTCTTGACCTTACGAGTTGGGACTCGGTAGGCACAGGCGGGCAGACTAGGAAGCGGTCGGGTTCGCAGGTGGAACGGGGTGTAGGCGTCGTTAAATGAACTTCACTTTGTTTTACTTTATATTGGAGCTTTATTTCAGCGCCCCTTTTACACTCACTAACTTACACTTGTATTTGCCTTTCACAATTACTATAACTCGCACGCGCTTTGTTATAATGTAAACCTTCGCGACACGACTTACGAGAACGGTCACGGGCAGAGTCTCCGGTGTATTACTCTCCGTCGCGGCTTCTTCGACGGTCCCTTATATTGTTTTGAGTTATGCCCTGTCGGCGCTTTTCTGCCGGGTTCGACGGTCCCCCGAATGAGGTCGATCAGTGACCGAGCACATTCGCAATTTCGCTGTACTCCGCGGTTCCGCGATTGTCGAAATGCGTTGTCGCACATTCTTATGCATATCGCAATAGTTCGATTGACGCGGAAGCTTGATGAACTTCCGCGTCCGCGTCAGCGTAAATGAGGAGTCTTTCGAAAGACAATTTCCTCGAAGTCTTTCGAAAGACTATTCTATAATTTTATTATAAATAATTTAATAATTACCCGTTGTAATTTTAGATTACAACAAATAATTTATTCAGCGGCGACCGATAGCAAAGAACGATTCTCTCCAAATTTTTAGGGGATTACGTTCTTGTGACAACAAAACGATTCAGCAAGTATTTGCGACAATCCGCGGTTTCCCTTAATTGTTATTAATTTTTTATTAATAATTTATTATTTAGCGGTCGACAGCAAAGAGCAATTCTCTCCAAATTTTTAGGCAATTACGTTCTTGTGGTAATAAAGATCGAGAACGACCACTAGAGAATAAATTGTTAATAAAAAATTATTAACATACATAAATATATGTATATGTGTATAAACAAATGTTTTTTGTTGCTCCAAGATAGCGTGAAAACATTTTTGATAATAATTTCTGAAATAATAGTTACAGTTGCATAATATAATTATAATTATAACATAACTACCTATAAGTGTTTTATAGTATGTCATAAATACTGACTGTATCAAATTGTTTAGTATGTTTATATATATGTTAATTATTGTTATATGTTAAAATCATTTTTTTTCATCACGCGCGTGCGATACAGTGTGTCATTTTTACGGTTTTTGCTCGGTTCTGTGAGGCTGCGATCCGATTCACGCTTACAGTGCTAAAAGCACCGCTCTATCTATAGATGGCGCATTCATCTACCGACGAGTTTCGGTTTTTACTCACTGGACGCGGAAACATTTGCCGCGCGAGAAGCGACACAGTAGCCAATAAACTTTTGGTTCTTACGGAAAAGCGACACGTTGATTGGTTACTACGTCGCTTCTTGCCGCGCGCAGGTCAGTGTAGCCGTAGTGTTCCTCTAGTAAGAGTCAGATTAGGAGAAGTTAGTGGGAGTGAGACAGCATATCCCGAAGTACAAGAAGAGTGGGGAGGCTGCTTCTTTCGATGGTCGCGGCGCAATTTCTCGTTAATGGCGGACGGTAGCGGACGGATTTGATTCGTAGCAAGCAAGAGCGGCTTTTTGTGCTTTGCGTTACCGACCTTTTATTGCGAAGGTCGCTAGCCGTATCGTGCCCCCTACAAGGAAGCGAGTGCTCAGGAAGAAGCAAGCAAGAGCAACACGTCGAAGGTGATAAAGCTGATTGCTCATGGCCAAGGCCAATGCCACGGATTCCATTGATTGGAATGACGAATCCATGGTGAATGATAAAGGTATATATGTTACATTAATAACATAGGCCCACAAAAATAAGTTGTCTGCGCCATGGATTAGACCATGGTGGAAGGAAATAAGGTGAGGCAATCCTCGTGACGAGTTTTGTTCTGTTCTGCGCAGTCCAGGGTGGGGGATCCGCACAGTTTCCGCCATCTTTTTTCGCTAAGAGCCCGGACACACTTTTTCGTAACAGTAACAGTAAAGTTTCGACCAATCCCGTTGCTTGAATCGGGAACGTACGGTTGTTTAACTAGCAATGAATGTTTTTTAAAACTTCGAATGACGTCCCTATCCACTTTTATTGTTTTCTAATTTTTATATATTTTTCCTGAACAAGTAACCCTTATTTCCTTCCACTATGGAGTAGACCAGACCGTGGTATTCCCATGTATTTTCGCCTGCTGAAACCGAATATGACCTCAATTTTGCCTCTACACGTCAGAATTTTTTTCTACATCCAAAAATAGGGTGTTTTGTAGGGGCAAAACACCTTGTTTTTGGCTGTAGAAAAAAATCCTGACGTGTAGGGGCAAAACTGAGGTCATATTTGGTTTCAGCAGGCGAAAATACATGGGAATACCATGATCTAGTCCATGGCGCAGACAACTTTTTTTTATTTGTGGGCCTGTGTGAATTTGCATCGTTTCAGTATTATATTTTCGATTTTTTGATGACTAATTATTATAAATAATTATCTTTGTTGTGTATAACATGTTGCTTCGGATTCTTAAATGTTATGTTTCTATTGGGTTGTATTCGTTCAATAAGTTTTAATTCATTTTAATTAAGTTATATTATTTATTACAAAACTCAAAATACGAAGAAAAGTCTTTTGATCGCACTTTTTATATCTATGCAAATTTCTAAAATAAATTACGTATTATAGAAGTTTCGTGTACACTCTACTTAATCAGTTTACGTTTATTACTTCATTAATCACATTTTTAGACGTTATTTTTGTTTTTTTTAAGAAACTTAAAATATGTTATAATTCAATATAGGCATAACATTTTTACGGAGACGACCGGGAAAAGCGGCATTACAGCGCTCACGCGCTAAATGTAAAGAGCGTAGAAAACAACGTCTGCTTGCTGCAATTACAGAAAATAATGAGGAACCTCAAAAGCAGCAGCAACAGCAGCAACAGAAGCAACAACAGGAGCAACAACAGGCGCAACAACAGGCGCAACCATGGTGGAAATTTCCATTATGGGCGCAACAACAGCAGCTGCAGCCGCAACTACAGCCGCAACTGCAGTCGCAACTGCCACCACGAAATGCGCGCATGTCGGAGCTGCATAGACAATTAAAGAACGTACAAAGACAAATACGAGAGGAGTCACGAGGCCGATATAATTATTATGGTGATTACATTCGCGGTCGTGATCGCGGTCGTGGTCACGGTCATGGTCGTGGTCGTGGTCGTGGTCGTGGTCGTGGTCGTGGTCGTGGTCGTGGTCGTGGTCGTGATCATGGCCGTGGTCATGGACGTGGCCATGGCACTCAAAAAATTATAATATATCAACAAAATGCCAATAATTATTTATAAAATACTGTTGCGCCCGTGTTGAGACACCCGTTGCGCGCGGAACTTCGATCGCGAGGAGCCCGAACTTCGCTCGAATAGCTTCAAGTCGAAGCGCGGTCCTTAACGACCGGTTGTTGTTGATGTATTGATTTTCACGACGACTGTCAGATCTACAGGGAGACTCCGATCGTTCGGACGTATTCTCCACCTGAAACGCTTGTACAGAATTCTTAATAAACCTGAGTTCCTTTTGTAATAAAGTGTTTATCCTCTTTTATTACACGAGTCCGGGAGTGCGCGGCGCGAACGCGAGTGATTGTGCGATAGCGAAGCGCAGCGCAACATTTTGGGGGCTCGTCCGGGATCAGACGAGCGAGGATCGGACGAGCGAGGATAGGACGAGCGGACGAGCGGACGAGCGGAACTAATGGCGAGCACCAACGAGTCATTGACAGCGCCGGCGACGAGAAAAAGAGCGCGGATGGGAACCCCGAGACCGAGCGCTCCACGGCTCGAGACAGAGACTGAGATACGACCCGGTTCGAGCGCTCCTCAGCTCTCAGCGGAAGTTGTAACACTGCAGGACATGATGCAGGAGATTCGCCAGATGCGTGAGGACTACGCGGCGTTGCTGCGACAACGGGAAGCGGAGCCACAGCGACGAGAACTCCCGCAGCTAAGTTCCTTTTTATTTAACGCGACCAGAGATACGGGAGCGCGGGCCGCCACGGTCGCGGAAGTGTCGCGCGGAAATTTCGGTGACGCGAGAGCGCGAGCTGCCGCGGAAGTAACGCCCGGAAATTGTGCGCGTACGGAATTAGGCTTCAAGCTGAAGCCTGACACGTTCGACGGCTCGACGCCGCTGCGAGAATTCCTCTCCCAATTTCTTCTTATCGCGCGCGCAAATAATTGGGACGACGCGTCAAAATCCGTTGCGCTGGCCGCGAGTCTTAGGGGAAAAGCGCGCACGGTATTAGAGTCTGTCAAAAATTTAGATAATTTATGTTTCGAAGAATTGAAATTGAAATTGGAGTTGCGCTTCGGCGAGGGGGGTTTGTCGCAAAACTTTTATACGCAATTTATGGGTCGAAAGCAGCGAAATGGAGAGGATTTGGCTTCTCTTGGCTCGGATTTAGAAAGACTTTCGCGATTAGCTTACCCCGAGTGTTCTTTTTCGGTTCGAGATAAGATCGTGTGCGCGCAATTTGTTTCTGCGTTATCTGACGGTTTTTTGAGAAGGACTCTCCAGTTGGAGGGAGTAACCTCCTTAAAAACAGCCGTCGAAAGGGCGAAAGCGATAAAAATTATTCAGGGAAATAGTTTTGAAAGAAAGAGGGAATATTTCGGAAAGAATTTTGAGAATGTGGAAGGGAAGGTGGGAGAAGAAAAAGAGGGGGAGGATGGAAAGGACAGCACGCCTCGAGGGAGTTGCAGGACCAATCAGTGGGAATGTTGGTCCTGCGGAGAAACGGGGCATTTCCGTTCTGAGTTCCCAATTATGAGAAAAATTAGACTTTTTATTTTCTATAGAAGTTTGGTTGTTTTATTGATGTTACTGCGTGTCGTATTTTGTTTTTTTTCTTCTCTAGAGGAAGTCTACGGTTAGTGAGAAAGCTTGGATCTCGACCTGAACCACCGCGGCGGAACATCAGCCAAGACTTCTTTGGAAGAAAATTATTAAGAAGACTGTCTCGCCCACGGTTCTTTTGAGTTGTGGTTTTTCCGTGGGACGTAGGGCAAATGCCGAGACAAGGACTTGGGGAGTCTTTAAGACGTTGGGTCCACAACAGTTCCCCCCCCCTTGTCCGAAGATTTCGAGGAAGAGCGGCAACGTCTGGGAATGTTCCCGCAGAAGAGGATGGTTCGCCTTGGTGTCGGAGGGGAGGAGTCTGGCCAGCTCTTTCCCAGGAAGCCGAAGGAAGCAAAGCCTACCTCAAGGTGTTTTACGGCAAGGGACCAAAAGAGGGCAGTTCGTTAACCCGTGGCAGCAGCCCGGGGTAGAACAAGGAGCCAGCCTGGTGCCCGGGAAGTCGTATTATCGGGGCACTGCCCTTCTGTGGATTGTCGGGACGACAATCTAGGAAGAAGGGGGGCAGTGTTGCGCCCGTGTTGAGGCACCCGTTGCGCGCGGAACTTCGATCGCGAGGAGCCCGAACTTCGCTCGAATAGCTTCAAGTCGAAGCGCGGTCCTTAACGACCGGTTGTTGTTGATGTATTGATTTTCACGACGACTGTCAGATCTACAGGGAGACTCCGATCGTTCGGACGTATTCTCCACCTGAAACCTGAAACGCTTGTACAGAATTCTTAATAAACCTGAGTTTCTTTTGTAATAAAGTGTTTATCCTTTTTTATTACACGAGTCCGGGAGTGCGCGGCGCGAACGCGAGTGATTGTGCGATAGCGAAGCGCAGCGCAACAATACATAAACATTTTTTTATAATCTTAATATTTTTATTTTAAGTCTGTAATTGTTCGAGATTCCGTTAACGTTGCGCCGTCGGATCAGATGGCAGCATCGATCGGGTATCGACGCCCGATCACCGCGACAGCTGGCGCACGCACGGGCGCGCTCATTGCCAACGTCTTCCTCGCGATATTCAGAGTCGTACAAATGGCCGCGCAGTGATCAGACACACGACGTGTGCTCTGTGCATTTTTGATTGTGACTACACATTGAAGTGCCCACCGCAGTGATTACAGCTGCCGAGATACTGCATTAACATGTAAAGCGACCGCTCATCCAGCTCTACTCGGGTACATCAACACGACGACTCAGGCTCACATGTGCGCGAGTGCCGACCGCCACGTGTCTCACCGGCTTACGGGCGATTCATCGAAGAGGACGGCAATTAATATAATTGCCTCTCATTTACACGGACTATATAGACATCTTATTTTGTTCACCGCTCATCACTCTCAGGTCAGATTGTATCAATTTTGACGCATTAAAGACGCATTAAAGACGCATTAAAGACGCATTAAAGACGGCTCAGACTGTAGTCTGAGTTACACAAAAATAAAGTGAATATTTAGTTAACACCTTCCACGCGCGTCCTTCTCATCCCGCTTCCATCGCCGGGATTAATCAGCGATTTCGCGAACATTTGGTCCTTCGAGCCGGATGCGTGGAACTTAAAGTGTAGCTCGGACACAGATCATGTGAACAGGGCATGCCGTTCAGGACATGCCACGTGGACATTATCGCGCGCTTCCGCGAGTGAAGTTCTCACGCGCGCTCGCGAGTGTTATACAAACATGTTCACGCGCTCCCGCGAGTGTAAATAGACATTTTCACGTGCTCAATACATGACCCTAACGATTCTCGATTCGCATAGTGTTTTTCTCACGCGTCTCTCGAACGTTCTCGGTTCGTGCAGCATTTCTTACACGTGTCTCGACATTTCTCAGGTATTTCATCGTGCGCAGCTCAGGGACGGCTCAACATGACGGAACCCGCAAAGGCGGGTACGGGCGGTACGGAGACCACGACGCCGCTGCTCGAGGTTCCACCGGCTCGCACATCGGAACGCCAAGCCTCACCCGTGCGCTTGTCCACAGAGCTTATCCTAAATGAACCGCCTGGCGACGGTGCGGAATATTGGCGAAACGCTGCCAACTTGTGCAGAGGACATGCCGTTAGAGGAGGTCATCCAAATCTCAATGCATCTCGAAGAGGCGAACAAGGCGTTTCTCAAGGAGCATGCATATCTTGAAGCCTCACAGCCGTCGGCGCTCATTCAACAGCAAAGCGCACGTTGACAGCTTAGCATGTGGCAGCTCAACCGGCCTGCACGGCAGCATCTAATTTACCCGTGCGATTGTTGCAACGGCACTCACTTCATTGTGATGTGTACGTAATTTAGGGATCTTTCAACAGGCGATCGACAAAAATTAGTCATACCACGGAGGCTTTGGTTCAAATGCCTCGGCCGCCACAACGGCCGCTCATGTAAAGGCTCACGGGGGTGCAAGAAGTGCACCAACCGACACGATGCTGCATGAGGCTCATCAGTCGAGATCATTAGCGAAGCCAACCACCAGCTCAACTGCGACAGCTCAATAGGAAAATGGTGCAATCGTTGCTCACCTCTCTTTGGCCCGATCACCACACTCACTACGGCCCTGGCTCAGATCAGCTCATCAATTAATACTCAGCGGGTACGGCTTCTCATCGATTCCGTCATTCTCATCACTGGAATTGGTGGCGGAAAGGCGACGCAAACTCGAGGAGTTGCATTGCTTAAGCTCCGCTCACTTCACTCAAGATCAGACGTCATTATTCAAGCTCACATTCTGCAGACGTTAACAAACATCCTGCCATCCTTCAACGCTGCACCACAGGAATGGCCGCATCTCACCAAGTTGACCTTGGCTGATCCAGATTTCCTAACACCACGGCCAGTGGATATCATCATTGGAGCTGACTCATATGGGCAGATCAAGCCCAACATCATCAAACGAGATACATTGATGCCAATTGCGCAGCTCTCAATCTTCGGATGGCTCGTTCTCGGACCTGTCGACACATCAGCATCGGCATCTGCTGTAGTGCATCATGCATCGATTCAGGAGAGGGAAGATGCTCTCGACGAGTTACTGTCGAGATTCTGGACACAGGAAGAAGTGCCTGCGAGCAACAATCTCGATCTTACTCCTGACGAGCAAAGATGTGAAGAACATTTCAAGAGTACTGTTTCAAGAGTACTGTTAAATCATCACTTGATACTCTTGGCGATTCGTATCTCACTGCGCATCGATGGTTGAAAAGTTTACAAACAAGACTCTCACGAGATGACAACTATCGACGTCTGTATCATCAGTTTATGACAGAATATCGAGAGCTCAATCACATGAAGAAGGCTTCACCCGTTTCCAGTCAGCACACACAATATTATTTGCCACATCACGGAGTACTCAGACCAGACAGTGCAACCACAACATTACGCGTGGTATTTGATGGCTCGAATGCATCTGCATCACAGCACCTAGACATCAGATGTTTTGCTCTGGACTCGACAACTTCGACACTTAGTTGCCACTGACATCACCAAAGGATATAGGCAGATCAACGTGCATGAAGATGACTGAAATTTACAACGGACTCGCTGGATAGATGAACAACTCAATGAAGTGCCATATCATCTAACAACGGTCGATATGTTGATGACAATTCTGGAGGCGCCGACACCGTTCAGCAGGTAGTAGAATCAATACTGCTCAACGGACTTGTGCATGGCGGGCGGCTTCCCATTAGCAAGGTGGCACGCGACTCATCAAAACGTACTCACTGCGGTTCAAGCAGAAAAAGACCAAGGCTCACAAATTACATTTGACGATTGCGTAACCAAAGGACTCGGATTACGATGGCTTCCTCAAGAAGATTCATTTACATTCTCAACAAGGATCTCGTCGCACACCGATCATCTCACCAAACGCCTTGCTTGGTCTGAAGTGGCTCAGATACTCGATCCACTGGGCTTTGTATCACCAGTGGTGATCAAGGCGAAGATGCTCTTGCAGGAGCTTTGGCTACATGAAGCTCCAATGGGATGAACCACTGCCATCCCAGCTCTCATCACGGTGGCTCACTATCAGAAAAGAACTCACAAGCTTGCAAGCTCTCAATACCTCGGTGGTACATCCAAGGTAGCACCTCTCAAACCACGTGGAGTACCTCGTCAGTGGAATTTCACGGCTTTTCTGATACTTCTCAACTGGCAATAACTGCAGTCGTATTGATCACCGTCCACGGCTCTAATGGCGCCACGATTTCATTGGTGTGCTCCAAAACCAAGGTAGCACCGCTCAAGCGGCTCACCATCCCGAGACTTGAACTCACCGCAGCACTGCTGCTCTCAAGACTCATGCAATACGTTCAAGCCACCTTGAAGTTGAACGTCACAGCAACTCACCTGTGGACGGACTCTGTTGTGACACTCACGTGGATCAAATCTCATGCATCGCGCTGGAAGGATTTCGTGAGAAATCGAGTTTCTCAAATTCAAGAGCTCACTGCGAACGCACATTGGAAATACGTACCAGGTACGTCCAACCCAGCCGACTGCGCATCACGAGGATTAAGTACTGCTCAACTCCAAAGCCACTCATTATGGTGGACGGGACCACCGTGGATTCTCACACCTGAAGCATGGCCATCTCAACCCGCGCTTACGGACGAGTTGAACGGTCATGAGGCTCGTCCTGGCATTGCTCTATATGCAGCTGCATCTCAACCGGACTATCATTGGGATCTCATATACAAGTACTCAACCCTAAATTATTGAAAATAACAGCTCTTTGTTTCAGGTTTATCGCTCTCTTGAGAGGGTTCTGGGACGGGTCGTTGGACTCGCACTCTGCTTTGGAGAAGGCCAGATTATTCTGGATCAAAGCTACTCAAGCGGCATATTTCACGCACGAGATCAAGATGCTCACGGCCAACTCGAGACCACCAACTGCTCACGCATTCAGTCGATTGACTGCGTATATAGACGCTCAAGGGATCATCCGAGTTGGCGGCCGCCTCAACCAATCAGCACTAGCTCAAGACAACAAACATCAGGCGATTTTGCCTTGCCACTCACGGTTCTCAACCTTGATCATTGCACACGCCTATCTGCGTACCCTGCATGGAGGAACACAGCTGACATTGGCTCATGTCAGGCAACAATACTGGATCATCGGCGGACGGGCTCCGGTGAAGTCTCATATTTTACGGTGTGTCGTGTGTGCTCGGCAGAGGGGGATCCGTGCTCATCAAATGATGGGCCAACTACCTCTCTCTCGGGTTACGCCGTCACGTCCGTTTACTCATACAGGAGTTGACTATGCCGGACCGCTCACCATCAAAACATGGAAAGGACGAGGTGCGAAAACATACAAGGGATGGATCTGTGTATTCGTCTGCTTCTTCACCTCCGCAATTCACCTTGAAGTAGTCAGTGACTACTCATCAGAAGGATTCATCGCAGCCTTCCGAAGATTCTCAGCCAGAAGGGGAATTGCTCAGACCATATTCGGACTGCGGGACAACATTCATTGGAGCAAACGCCGCGCTCAAGAAAATGTTCATCCAGAGTTCACAAGAACATCAACGAATCGCTCAAATTCTACAACATGATTGCACCAGATGGGAGTTCAACCCACCAGGCGCTCCACACATGGGGGGCAAGCGGGAGGCGGTGGTGAAATCCGTGAAGTTTCATCTGAGACGGACTATCGGGGAGACTCTACTCACGACGGAAGAACTCACAACGTTGCTTACGCAAATTGAGGCCACTCTCAACTCGCGGCCTTTAGAACCGTTGAGTGACGACCCTGAAGACGTCTCAGCGCTCACACCAGGTCATTTCCTCATTGGAGGTCCAATCACTACCATGCCCGAGCCATCTCTGATAGACCTAGCAACCTCACGACTATCTCGGTGGCAGCTCATCCAACAGCGTGTTCAACATTTTTGGGCATAATGGTCGGCTCACTATCTGCAACGCCAGCAGGCGATATCCAAGTGGCATCATCCTAACAACAACATCAAGGTGGGCTCCATCGTGCTGCTCACCGACGAACGCTCTCCACCGTGCAAATGGCCACTCGCCAGAGTAACAGCTTTGCACCCCGGCAAGGATGGACTCACCAGGGTGGACTCACCTCAAGACGGCCACCATGACACTCACTCGGCCAAGTGCCAAGCTTGCCATACTACCCATTTCAACCGGATGAAGGATCAAGAGTAAGGAATCATCAACAAGGTTGCTGATGGCGGGCGGAATGTTCGAGATTCCGTTAACGTTGCGCCGTCGGATCAGATGGCAGCATCGATCGGGTATCGACGCCCGATCACCGCGACAGCTGGTGCACGCACGGGCGCGCTCATCGCCAACGTCTTCCTCGCGATATTCAGAGTCGTACAAATGGCCGCGCAGTGATCAGACGCACGACGTGTGCTCTGTGCATTTTTGATTGTGACTACACATTGAAGTGCCCACCGCAGTGATTACAGCTGCCGAGATACTGCATTAACATGTAAAGCGACCGCTCATCCAGCTCTACTCGGGTACATCACGACGACTCAGGCTCACATGTGCGCGAGTGCCGACTGCCACGTGTCTCACCGGCTCATGGGCGATTCATCGAAGAGGACGGCAATTAATATAATTGCCTCTCATTTACACGGACTATATAGACATCTCATTTTGTTCACCGCTCATCACTCTCAGGTCAGATTGTATCAATTTTGACGCATTAAAGACGCATTAAAGACGGCTCAGACTGTAGTCTGAGTTACACAAAAATAAAGTGAATATTTAGTTAACACCTTCCACGCGCGTCCTTCTCATCCCGCTTCCATCGCCGGGATTAATCAGCGATTTCGCGAACAGTAATAAACTGTTTTTTTTTCCAATTTTATTAAAATAAATTACTAAAATGTAATTGTGTGTATTTCTTGTATAAATATTTTATAGTTAAAATTAAGAAAAAAATAATTCCCTGAAATAAAAAATCTCGCAAGATTGGTTCCTTTACAGTTTCTGAAACTAGGTATATAATAATACAAATGTTTTGCTTGCACGGTTCGTACGGCTTTTTATAATTTTAAACTTTATATTTTCTTGTGATGTTATTTTATTTATACTTTACCGTTTTAATTAATTTATTACGTAATTTTTTTCATGTTAAAATCACATTTATATTTGTTACATGATAGCTTATTTACGTTCTGTTTTACAGTATATCTAAATAGGAAAAGAAAAACAGTTAATCTGTATTTTTTAAATAAAGTAATAATATTATATTTGCAAAGATTATAGTTTAACAAGTAGTAATATAAGTATCAAGAAAGTCATTTTAATATGTCGTTTAATAATTACTGAAATTAGCTTGTTTTTGGTATTATCAGTGATTATTTATTAAATCTATATAATTAATTATTATTACACGTATATGCTGCTATTTTCAAGAGAAAACTCAATATTTTGGGCAATAATAATATTAATTATAAAAAGGAATTAAATAAACGGTAATTATTCAGTTTACACCCCTCACCTCCGATCTTGATGAACTTAGGCTCAATCGACGCGTTTTTGCACGAAACGAAAGAATCTGGCAGAAAAAAGTGTCGCTCTGCCCCGCGACGCGAGATATTAATCGTTAAAGTTGACAGGAATCAGGTTATGATTCCTGTCATACCGACGAGATGTAGCGACTGGTAGCGACATAAACATGCCCCGCGGGGGCATATGCGCATGCTCAGTGGCCGCACGCGCATGCTCCGTAGCCACACGCCGTTGAATGCACGAATTTTGAAATTAGCGAACTTAAACAAATGAAGCACAACAATGTTATTGTTAGACACGCGACAAGTAATCGCACGCTTGACGCCACGCAACCATGTTGAGCTTATTAGAATTTGGCTATATAACACATTTCCAAGAAAAGTTAGTAGATTTTTTAATCCAGCATGGTGTTTTGGCAGCTACAATTAAGTGTAGTAAATGTGGCAGTAATATTAATATCAATAAAGAGACATTGATGTCCCGATGTAGAAAACGGTACAACGTAAAAAATATACACAAGAAACGTGTCTCGATGCAGTGCGATTTTGACAAAAGTGCCAAAGCAGGTACTTGGTTCGGCAAAAGTCATCTTGACGTGGCAACAATATGCAAAATTGTTGCATGTTTTTTGATGTTGCGACATCCACGTCAAGATGACACTCTGGCTGAAACTGGCGTGTCGTCGTCGGCCACGATTGTAGATTGGTTTAATTTTTGCCGAGAGGTAATTATATTTTAACATGTTCATAAATATGCGTACTGCATATATGTTCTTCAAAAATATATAGTAATGTATGAAATAAAAAATTAATATAATTTCTTTTTACAGGTCTGTGTGTTCTGGGCTGAACAGCATAGTGAGAAACTTGGTGGCCCAGGACACATAGTCGAAATTGACGAGGCAAAAATTGGAAAGAGAAAATATAATCGTGGTCGGCTCGTCAGAGGTAATTGGATATTCGGAGGATATGAGCGAGGCTCAAAGAAAATTTTCATCGTTCCAGTTCAGGATCGGACGGAAACTACACTCCTGGCATGTATCAAGGAATGGATACTGCCAGGCACTACGATTATGTCAGATTGATGGAAGTCCTATAATTGCCTAAACAATGAGGGCTTCCAACATGCGACAGTTAACCATTCCTTTAACTTCGTCGATCCTGAAAGCGGTGAGAGATGTTTAAAATTAATATATATATTAAAATAATCGAAATTATACAGTTGTTAATTATATCATATTATATTATTCCTTGTATCTAATAAATTTTTCCAATTTCAGGCGCTCATACGCAGCACATAGAGCGTGTTTGGAGAGAAGTTCGCGGCAATATTCCAAGGTACGGAACCAGGGAGGATCACGTCCTTGGATATTTGTGCGAATTTCTTTTCAAACGCGCCTATAGCCGTCTGGAACGAATTGAAAAATTCTTTGAAATCATCGCCGAAATATATCCTCCGACATTCACCTCTGAGGACCAGCCAGGGACATCCAGAGATCAAGAACGAAGTACCAGCACTGTTTGAACACACGTTTCTTGTGTACATTTTTTACATAGTACCGTTTTCTACATCGGTACATTTATCTCTTTATCGATATTAATATCATTGCTACATTTACTATACTTAATTGTAACTGCCAAAACATTATACTGAATTATTAAATCTACTAACTTTTCCTGACAATATGTTATTTAAATTCTAACACCTAACATCCTTGGGTGGCAGTAGCGATCATGAGCACACACACATGTGTGTATGTCCTGCTTTATAGAAGTTGTGATTTTCGTTAAAGCAGCTGGCACATACACACGTGTGTATGCCCTGCTTTATAGAAGTTGTGATTTTCGTTAAAGCAGGGCATACACACGTGTGTATGTGCCCTGCTTTAACGAAAATCATTAAACAGTTACATCGTGCAGAATAACCAAGCATCTCGATTCAAGCAGTTAGGTCTTACGCTGGGAGTTTCATTAGTTTAATTATGCGTGGGAAGCACACACACACACACACACAACGGGGGGGTGCGAAGGGGGGCCTTCGGCCCCCCTTCCTTGCACCCATCCCGCCGGTAGGCTGCGTGGACCTCGCTTTACAACATAAAGTACATGCTAAGTTGTAAAGCGAAATTATAAAGCACATGCATGGAGGGGTGCAAGGGGGCTTACATGCGTGAGCGCACGTGAACAGAAAGGCTTTTCTCCCCTGCACCCTCCCCCATGCATGTACTTTATAATTTCGTTTTACAACTTAGCATGTACTTTATGTTGTAAAGCGAGGTCCACGCAGCCTACCGGCAGGGTGGGTGCGGGGGAGGGGGGCCGAAGGCCCCCCTCTCGCACCCCCCGTTGTGTGTGTGTGTGTGTGTGCTTCCCACGCATAATTAAACTAATGAAACTCCCAGCGTGAGACCTAACTGCTTGAATCGAGATGCTTGGTTATTCTGCACGATTGATTCATTTAAAATTGGCGCAGTTTTACATGCGCGTGCGACCACTGAGCATGCGCATGTGGCCGCAGGGCACGTTCAGTGTTGCTACATGTCGTCGGTATGACAGGAATCATAACCTGATTCCTGTCAACTTTAACGATTAATATCTCGCGTCGCGGGGCAGAGCGACACTTTTTTCTGCCAGATTCTTTCGTTTCGTGCAAAAACGCGTCGATTGAGCCTAAGTTCATCAAGATCGGAGGTGAGGGGTGTAAACTGAATAATTACCCATTTAACATTTCGCGATCAATCAAAGAAATATAAGAATCAATTATAATTTGTAATGGACGGCCATGAAGTGAGTCTATATATAAAAATAATTTGTCTGTGAAACTGATAATGAGTAGTGACCAATGAGAATTTTTCATGATGGGCAATAGCCATACATTGTAATTGAGAACACCGGTACGTGACAACCATTTTTGGAACCCTTTACTTATTTTACCTGTTTCTAACATTCGCAGGGTACAAAAGATATAAAAAAATATTACTGATGAACCTCGGGCTCTTGCATCGTCCGTTATCGCTACAAAGAAAGCATTCATTATGCTGTCGTCAAACCACTCGTCGAAACAAAGCTTCATGAAATTCGCGGGCTGTAGATCGTAACCTGCAATATTTTTTTATGGAAAGCCAATAGGCCACTAGGTACCCTAGAAAAAACGGTAGAATTAATTGTCAAAGACGAAAGATCAGTGGTTTCGTATTCCTCTTCAGTGACTTCATTCGACGAGACAGACCTTTCCTGTGATCTGTTGGAACGGGCAGGAGATTTGCTGCGTATAATGATTGACGGATCAGTACCATTATTCGATTTTTGTCTTTCGTTTTTCTTCGACATTTTGAAAAACGAATTAGTACGTTTGGTGTTTTTGATGTATCTGTCTTTTTTTCGCTTATTCCATTTCTCTGTCAGTTCTTCGAACTTGGTTGCAGTGCTCTTTCGTTTTTTTTCCTCGGACTTGGCGACTTGTTTTCGTGGTGTATGATCTTTCCAACACTCGCCCATTCAATATAGATGCCATTTTTTGAATCAGTCTAGGCACCGGATATCTTTTACCTTTCAGCCAAAGACATTTTACAACTCTGTACCAACTTTCAACCGATGCGTTAGAGTCACGCTTCAAGTCAAACTCTGTCAAATGAATCGCCGAAAAAAGTGGATAATAAAGTAGTATATAGTGCAGCAAGTAATCAATGAACTCCGGACAATAGTACTCGTTTGACTCTGTGCTTGTTTCTATATTTTTGGCCTTAACAGATTGATATGTGTCGCTAAAAAATTTAAAAAATGGCGATTTTTTAGTTGCTGCATGGTCAGTGTCATGGTTGGATAGCGAGAATTGTGTGCTCTCTTTTTTGATCTGTATTTCGTCAAAATCTTCGGTCTCGAGAATGAAATTGACGCTATCTACCAAGCCTGCTAGCGCTGTTTCGAAATAAAAAATTTTGACGGTGTGAGTAAATATTTCATCAGCCGCGTTTAAATTATTACTATGAATCAGTTTCGTCATTGCCATCCCCGCAAGACGATACTGCGATTCTGTTCGAAATATTTTTGAACCTTTTCTCTTAATGGTGTGAATCATATGGGAAGAACAGATATGCAGAATTGTTAGTGATGTTACGGTATGTGTCCCGTTTATCATATCTTCATACGAACGGTTTAGATACTCGAGCAACGAAATGTCATTCAACCCTTCCATAACCGCTTGCATCAGTGCTAAACTGAAATCGGTTTCAACTTTGTCAATCGCCGGAGATTGAGTGCTTAGCTTTTTCAAAGCTATGGCGACCAGCTTCAAAAAGTGACTTATGTACAATGTGTTGTGCATGCTGGATATAAACTCTGCTACAGGAAATTGACCACAATCATTGTTACCCGGCAAAATCAGTGAATAATAAAAAAATCCGTTTATTGACATCAGGAGGAGGCAAAACTATACTGCCCGTGGCATCTAAATGGCAACATGCCATACCTTTCTCAACGGACAGTAATACATTCAGCTGTTTTTCCGTAAACAACACAATATAAAAAGGTTTCAATGACCACTGATGTATAAAACCATGAATATGTTTGGCCTTCCAATTTTCTTTTGTCTCTTGTATTAATTTACGCATAAAAATATAATAATTAGGATCCAGATCGTCTTTCGAGTTATTATCACTCGAAATCTTTTGCAATATCGTCAGGCTGCATACGTCATTCAGATTTCCAGCTTCTAGTAAAGTTGTATTCGCAGCTGTCATCATTTCCTGTTTAACCGTACTGGGGGCTTCTACTTGCAATGTCTTTGATAAGGCCAAACGTTTTTCGCCAGTAACAAATCGTCGATGTGTTTCACCTTTTACGTGGTGTATAACTCCCGTCGGGACGAGCCCTACGCGAATCCACGGTCGTTTATAGCGTACGACTATTTTTTTTCTAATAATTTTTTTCTCACATTTCAGATAACCAACTCATTCATTCGAGCGTCACTCGGCAAAAGGTAAGTATTTGATCGTTTATTTATTTTATTACGCGATCAATTTTAACGAATAACTCTAATCTTGTTAACGTTTTCTTCTTACAGATGTACAGGGACGACAGTAGCAGCAGCAGCGACAGCGGCAGCAACATCAACGAAATGACTCCGTGGCAGCGGAAACAACGGAGGCGGCGGCTATGCCTGAAACGACGGATCGAATTATACTGGATAAGAGCTAGAGACGCCGAGTTACATAAACGGATCGTCCAGGCGGGCGGCGGAGCGGCGGCGTCGATAGCCGCTAAAAATTACATGTACTACTGGAAGAAGGGCAAATCGCTGCCTGAAAATTGGCACCGTCGATACAAAAAGTACGCGTCCGATGGCGATTTTACAACAAATTTGGACACAAAATACTGGGAGCCATTGGCAGAAGACCGGGTTTACCCCAACGATCAGTGGGAACGAGGGTATGCGCGTGTGGGTGTGCGTGCGTGAATGAGTGAGTGAGTGAGTGAGTGAGTGAGTGAGTGAGTGAGTGAGTGAGTGAGTGAGTGACTGAGTGAGTGAGTGAGTGACTGAGTGAGTGAGTGAATGAGCGAGTGAATGAGTGAGTGAGTGAGTGAGTGAATGAGTGAGTGAGTGAGTGAGTGAGTGAGTGAGTGAGTGAGTGAGTGCGTAAATGTCAATCACTTTTTCTCTTTTCAGCAATCACCCGTACAAACCATTCTACGCGACATGGTCGTCGTCGTCGTCGTCGTCGTCATCGTCGGAGGAGGAGGAGGAGCATAAGCAGGAAGAGAAAGAGAAGAAGGAGGAGGAGGAAAAGGAAGAGGAGGAGGAGGAGGAGGAGCGCCTGTCTGGATTTACAGAAACAAAAAAAGAAAAAATTATTGCAAAAAGATGGTCTATTGTAGCGTGTAATCGTGGCCGCTCTTGGTCGCGCTGCGTGTTCCTTCCTTCCGCGCAAGGAGGTAACACGCAGCGCTCAAGCCCCGTCACCGCTGCAAGGTGGCGGCCACGTCGACGGGAGGGAAAGGGGGAAATGGGAAGGAAAAGGGGGGCAATGAAATAGACGACATTCTTATCAAAGCTTTCTTTTATTAAAACAAGGGGTACAATTCTGTGTTAGCGCAGTCCGTATCTTCGCGCTACTCCTCCTCCTTCTCCTCCTCCTTCTCCTCCTCCTTCTCCTCCTCCTTCTCCTCCTCCTTCTCGTCCTCGTCCTCGTCCTCGTCCTCGTCCTCGTCCTCGTCTTCGTCCTCGTCCTCATCCTCGTTCTCCGTCTCGTCTGGTGTGTCGTGCAAAAAACTTATAGTGCACTCTTCGTCGTCCTCGTTCTTCGACGTTGTGGTTATTCGTATGGGCTTGTAGTGGGGCTTTTTTATGTGCCTGGTGTGGTAATCGAGATGTAGCGGTTTGAAGGGCTCCGGCGGCTTATCAACGATAAGCGCTTCGCGCTTGATGCTGAAAAGAGAAAAAGTGATTAATACGCACGCACGCACACACACACACACATACACACGCACGCTTAGTATATATACTCGAAATACTTACCGACGTATCTTCGCGCTGCTCGGCCCAGGCTGAGGATTGTCGGGGTCCTCCTCCTCCTCCTCCTCCTCCTTCTCCTCCTTCTTCTCATTCTTTTCCTTCTCCTCCTACTTCTCGTCGTCGTTTATGTAGCTGTCGCTGCTGCTGCTGCTGCTGCTGCTTTCGTCGGCCATGTTTGTCTGTAAGAAGGAAACGTTAACAAGATTAAAGTTATTCGTTAAAGTTGATCGCGTAATAAAATAAATAAACGATCGAATACTTACCTTTTCCCGAGTGATGCTCGAATAAATGGATTATCTGAAACGTGAGAAAAAAAATTATTAGAAAAAAAATAGTCGGACGCTAGGAACGACCGTGGATTCGCGTAGGGCTCGTCGAGACGAGTAAAACGAGGTGCGACAACATGGGGTTTGGACGCACCGCGAAAAAGTTACGTCGATCTAAAGCGGACCGATTCTTTCTCGATCGGAGTAAACTTATCGCGAGCTGCTCCGGGAAATTGGATGCCGGGACGCGGTTCGGCTCGACCAAGTCGACTCGGGGGTGGGGGGGTGGGTTTTCAAAAAATGCAATATCTCGAGAACCACTGCAGCGGGAGCGATCAACCGGTGTGCGTTGGACGCGGAACGAAAAAATACGTCGATGGGGTGGTAACCACCCCCTACCCCTAACCCCTTCGATAGGGTTGATTCGGTATCTCGGGAATGGTACGAGATACGGGGTCGTTCGAGGTCTCATTCTCTCGGTCTCGTCAAGCCCAACAAAAAAGGATTCTTGTGAAAATTCTTCTAACCTAACCGTTTACGAGCGAATGCCAAAAATGTACTGTTTTACGTCTATCTTAGAAACGGTACGTTCCAGGTTAGGTTTCAAACTTTTCGTCTCGTCGTGCCCGACACGAAAGAATTCTTGTAAAAATTCTCCCATCACAACCGTTTACAAGTGAATGGCGAAAATGTACTGTTTTACGTCTATCTCGGAAACTGGTTCGTTCCAGGTCTCTATCTTTTCGTCTCGTCGAGGCCGACACAAAAGGATTCATGTGAAATTTCGATATCTCTAACCGTGAAAAAGTTGCATTTATCGCGAACGGTACGAGATACTGGATCGTTTCAAGTACCTTATTCTTGAAACGAGGATCCTAGATATCGCATGGGATATCGCATACGATACTAAATGGTATTCTTGAATGAGTGAGATGTATCGTTTTCGAGAAAATATCGAACGATTGATATCGAGTGCATTCATGACAACATGCCTTTACCCGAAGCAGAAGATGAAGCATTGGACTGTGGTAATGACGGTACGGAGGATGTAAACGAACCGGGGATAGATATGTTAAATAGAAATTACGAACTAATAGCTGGACGAAGAATTCGCAATAATTTAATACGACAGTACTAACTTCTCTTGACAATATTTTGTATTTTTTGTACATATGTATACACATTCGTATTTTATTGTAGTAACAATTTTTAGCAGTAAATAATTTCTGCCCAGTGCTCTGAATGTCAACGTGAAGAAATTCAAGCAAGCGCGGGTAAACGGCGGGAGTAACTATGACTCTCTTAAGGCGTTTTTCTCCTCTTGGTATTTTTCTTTACTCTCTTTTTTGTTGGCTCTTGGAGCTATGTGGTGCATGGTACTGGCATTGGCCCCTGGTTGATCGACCCTAGTGGCCGATCCCGGGGGCTTTTTGCTTTAAACAGGTTTTGAGATTTTGGAGAGGTTAAGATCCGTGGTGCATGGTATGCATTGGCCCCTGGTTGATCGGTCCTAGTGGCCGATCCCGGGGGCTTTTTGCTTTGAGCAGATTTGAGATTTTGGGAGAGGTTTGAGCCCCTGATGACCATAGGTCCCGGGGGTTTTTTGCTTTAAGGATAAAGCAATACGCCGCCCCCGTGGACACTGGGCCGTCCCGGGGGCTTTTCGCTCTGAGCGTTTTCTAGGTGAGAGTCATGGTTGCTCGTTCACAAGGGGGCGCAGCCTGTCGTCTGCGCCCCAAGTCTGCCCCACCTCCACGATGGTGTCCGCTGGGTACCCGGCTTGCCGGGGAGCTAACGGGGTTCAGGCGACTCGGGAGCATGCCCTGGGCTCTCGGCCGGTCTCGACCGGCGCCAGCGGGTTCATTCCCGTCAGGGCAACAGCGGGAGCATGCCCTGGGCTCTCGGCCAGTCTCGACTGGTGCCAGCGAGTTTCATTCCCGTCAGGGCAATAACGGAAGCATACCCTGGGCTCTCGGCCGGGATACCGGTGCCAGCGCGTTTCATTCCCGTCAGGGCAACACAGCTGGCTGTGGGCTAGCAACCCCTGTCGGCTTACTGGTAAGCGCTGGCAAAAATCAAGACGAAGCCTCGGACGACGGGGAACATGGCCCCATTCCCCTGGAGCACGGCCAGGGGGCTATTCGAAGACAACCAAGGCAAGAAATACAGGTCTGTGAACTATCGCTCCCCTTCAGTCGAAGGGGATGCGAAAATTGCGCCGCAACTGGTGCGGGCGAGTATATGGCTCTCACTGTCAAAGATGAGGCCCGGCATATAGAGGAAGTGCACCCTCACCTGAGCATCAGGTACAAATGCGAACGATGTGGCAAGTCATACGCGTCGTATCGGGCGGCAGCATGCCACCTTCCAAAATGCCCAGCAGCCAGGGCAGGTGATGGGCAGCGAACCGTAGAGCAGGGCCGGTTCGTCTGCCCGGACTGTGACAGGAACTTCACCACACAACGAGGCCTGTCACAGCATCAGAGGCTGGTACACCCAGTGGCAAGAAACCGAGTGAGATCGGAGCAAGCTGCTCCGAAGGTGATGGAGCCAAGGAGAGGTAGAGTTTTCTCTGCCGAAGATGTGAGTAGAATGCTCGAGCTCGAGGTAGAGCTCAAGGATGAGACGAATATAGCAAAGGCTATGGCCTTGCTTATGCCGGAGAAAACCCTGAAACAAATAAGGGACAAAAGGAGTGAGACGTGCTATAAAAGGTGGAAAGAGCAGCGCCTCGAGAGTCAAGAACCCCTCAGCGAGGAGGACCGACAAGCGGATGGTGCACCGCTAGAGGTCGATGATGTCTTTGTAGATCCGGAGGAGACCGAGGATGTCTTCTTAGATGCGGAGGAGATACCGTGCGATATATATAGCTTTGACGAATCAACGTCAACTGCACACTGGAGGCAAGCCTGCATTGAGGCGGTGCTTAAGGAGCTCAAGAGTAGTGAGCCCAAGGAATCGCTGGAGTTACAACAACACATTATCCAGCTCCTGACGGCAAAAAGTGAAGGTCAGGCAATAACGCAAGAGGAGGTAGACGCAGCCTATGAGCTGGCGATCAGTTTGTTCCGCGCTCCGGAGTCAGGGAAAACAGGCGGTAATTCCCGAAGACATCGGAGTCGGAGGAAAGGATTTTCGGGAAGAAGTGAACGCAAAGCCCGAGCTTATGCTCGTACACAAGAATTGTATAGGAACAATCCCGCTATCCTCGCTAAGATGGTAAGAGAGGGTATGGATGTCCAGACGCTGGATACAGGTGTTTCAGTAAGTCCAACAGTTGAGAGCGTCAAGAAGCTCTACGAAGAGCTATGGGGAAGCCCGGGTCGATGTGATATTGGCCGGGAAGAGCGAGAGGCCACGGTGCCGTATAATCCAGCAGAGATTCTGCATCCTATCTCCAAGGAGGAGATTTTGAAGCGTTTCAAGGCTACACGGCTGAGGGTGGCAGCCGGGCCTGACGGACTCCGCAAGGGAGATCTGATGAAAAACGAGAGAGGCTATATCCTCCACGCAATTTTTAATGTAATCATGCTGGCATTGAAACAACCGAGCGCGTGGCGCTGCAATAGAACAACACTATTGCTTAAAAAAGGGAAGGACCCCTCAGTAGCGGCCAATTACAGGCCGATTACTATCTCCTCTATATTAAGCAGATCGTATTGGGGTATCATGGATCAGCGTCTAAGGAAAGTGGTTCACCTGAATGCACGGCAAAAAGGCTTTGTGCCGGAGATGGGATGTTATAATAACATCAACTTGCTGAACGAAGTTCTCGCACTAGCAAAGAAAGATAAAGGAATTGTAGCCACTCAGGTGGACATAGCCAAGGCGTTTGATAGCCTCCCGCACCCTGTTATCAGGTACGCCTTACTCGGAAAAGGGCTGCCGGAGGAGGTGGTGGCATTGATAATGGATTCGTATAAAAGAGCCAAAACCACCATAAAATGTCGCGACGAAACGTTCGACATTGAATTGAGAAGAGGAGTCAAGCAAGGAGACCCTCTGTCTCCGCTTATTTTCAACGTCTGCATGGATTTGATTATAGACAGACTTGAAAGAATGGAAGGCTTCCAAATCAAGGACGGCCTAAGTATGTCGTGCCTGGCCTTTGCCGACGATATAATACTCATTGCAAACACTAGAGAAGCGGCGAGTCGGCTTATGGATGAGCTCGTCGGCTTCCTTTCACGATGGGGAATGGCACTATCAATTGGGAAGTGCGTTGCTTTTGGTATTGTTACCACCAAGACTAATTGGTATATGGTGGATCCAGAAATACACAGCAATGGCGAGATGATCGCCTATTGCGGCCCTGCTCAGTCACTGCAATACCTAGGCATTCAGGTTACTCCGTGGGAAGGAGTAGTTACTAAGCACGCAATTGCGCGGCTAAGGAACACGCTCCCAAGAATTAAAAAGCTACCCTTGAAGCCACATCAGAAAGTTGAACTTTTGGCGCGGTATGTTTTGCCGCATTTCTTGTATGCCTTCACCGCGGGCACAGTAAGTGCCACAGAATTAAATGAACTGGACCAAACACTAAGGACGGCGGTGAAAGACTATCTGCACCTTCCAATGTCTACGGCAGATGGTCTGCTATACGCGTCTAAGCGCGATGGCGGCATTGGTTTTCCCAAGCTTGGTATTGTTGTAACGTCCGCAATGTTAAAAGCTGGTTTTCGCTTTCTGAATAATAGCGATCCGGCGATCCAAGCCTTAGTAGTGGCGTCGAGGTTAGAGAACAAATTAAAGCGCCTGGCGCACGTGGCCAAACTGGGCTGGCCCTTAGAGTCGATCAAACAGATCGACGGCTATAAAAATAAGGCCAAAGCGAATGAATGGCACAATTGGGCGGAATTACCGTCCCAAGGCAAGGGTGTGCCAGCCTATAAAGACGATAAGGTGGGTAATGAATGGCTGTACCGGCCTAACCTGTTGAAACCTTCCAGGTATATTACGGCTCTCAAGTTAAGAGCCAATGTCGCGGCAAACAAGGTGTCGCTGAACAGAGCCACTAAGAACAGCGGTGTCATGTGCCGTAAGTGCAAGGCTCAACCCGAGACACTGGGTCACATACTGGGGCAGTGCGTGTACACCAAGTCTGGTCGTATTAAACGTCACAATGATATTCGAGACTTCATAGAGCGCCACGTTTTGGGGCAACGTGGAATGACGATAACGAAAGAAGCTCGACTACAGGACCCTCATCTGAGGAATCTCCAACCAGACCTGATCATACAGCATCGGGAAAGGGTCTTTGTGGCTGATGTAACAATCTGCCATGAGGATGGCGATCTCTTAGAGAGAGGCAAGAGGGACAAGCTCGTCAAATATGCGTCCCTCATAGACCCGCTTAAAGCTCAATTAGGGGCGAAAGACTGTATGATCTTCCCGATAGTTATCGGGACAAGAGGAGCAATGCCCAAGGACACTGTTACCTGTCTTCGTAAATTGGAAATTAAAGACAGAGGCTCGCTGAGAACGCTAACACTCCAAGCACTCAGGAGGTCAGTGGAAATCTTCCATATGTTTATGGATTATAACGCGCCTTTGCGCCTCAACAGCAGCGATGCTGCAGATTAAAAACTCTTGGCACTAGCTCACTGATGTAATTTTATACATAAACGACGGTCTGGGACCTGATCCACCCAATATTTTATTTATTTATTTATTTATTCGGGAGCACTCTACACTCCCGATTTTAATCTATGCCGGCACTTTTGCCGTGGACATCAGTGATGCGAGTCGCTCAGATGGGCACTGAGCGGCGGCAGAGCCGTGTGACCGAACCGCCCCGGCACACGGGCGGACGCCTCCACGTGGCTCCCCGCGGTAACGGCAACACACCAAGCCGGCCAAGTTTCGTTTCCCCAAGTAGGGGACTCTGCTTAAATAATTTTTCCAGCCCGTACGCAGGAATCCCGCGGCAGATCAGTCAGATGGGTTTCCCTCCTGCGGGAGGACTTGCCAAGAGTGCTAGATAGGCCAGTTACTATAAGATAGGTGATAATAAAGAACGAAAGTTATGCTGGATCTCGTATCCTTGTTATTGGGTAACCCGTTGCGCAGATGAGCGATCCAATAGTCAACCTGCAGGGTCGCTCGAGCCGGGGCCCGTTGTTATCAGGAACCCCCAGCACTGCCCCGAAGCGGTAAGACGCGCCAAAAGGACGTGATGCAAATAGCCAAATGCCTCGTCATCTAATTAGTGACGCGCATGAATGGATTAACGAGATTCCCACTGTCCCTATCTACTATCTAGCGAAACCACTGCCAAGGGAACGGGCTTGGAAAAATTAGCGGGGAAAGAAATGTCTGTTAAGTTAGCACCCCCCCAACAAAAAATCGGAATAACACATATACAGAAATTAAGTGCTATTTATGTGCTAATTATATGCTCTATTCACGATTTTTGTGTTCGAGCGGTTTCGCAGGAAATCGCAATTGAAAGTGGGGGTGCTGGCTTAACGTAAGCTAGCACCCCCACTCATTAAAATTACATATAAAATAAAAAACTCAATATGCTAGAATTATGTGCTTTTTATGTGCTTTTAAATGCCTCAAACGAAATTAGTCTATCTGTAATAGTTTAAAAGATATACACAAAAAAAGATCTATGTACTACTGATATAAGAGTATAATATCAGTTAAAATACAGAAAGCAAAATAATTCTTGTTTTAAAATGTTTCTCGATTAATGTGTTCTCGAAATATGCACAATGAAATTTTCGTGCTCATCCCCTTCCACCGACCCGAACGTGAGCACCCCATACGTACAAGAGTAAAGTACCAGTTCAAATACAGATGGCAAATTGGTTTTAATCTTAAAATGTTCCTTAATTTATGTGCTTTCAAAATATGTAGAATAAAAGTTTTGTGCTTATCCCCTTCAGCCGACAAACCTCCTTGAAAGTGAGCACCCCATAAGTACAAGAGTAAAGTACCAGTTAAAATACAGATAGCGAATTGGTTTTAATCTTAAAATGTTCCTTAATTTATGTGCTTTCAAAATATGTAGAATAAAAGTTTTGTGCTTATCCCCTTCAGCTAACAAACCGCCTTGAAAGTGAGCACGCCATGCGTACAAGAGTAAAGTACCAGTTAAAATATAGACAGTGAATTGGTTTTAGTCTTAAAATGTTCCTTAATTTATGTGCTTTCAGAATATGTAGAATAAAAGTTTTTTGCTTATCCCCTTCAGCCGACAAACCGCCTTGAAAGTGAGCATCCCATACGTACAAGAGTAAAGTACCAGTTCACGGAAATCTCATTGTGCATATTTTGAAAGCACATAAATTAAGAAACATTTTGAGACTAAAACTAATTTGATATCTGTATTTCAACTGGTACTTTACTCTTGTACCTATGGGGTGCTCACTTTCAAGGAGGTTTGTCGGCTGAAGGAGATAAGCACAAAACTTTTATTCTACATATTTTAAAAGCACATAAATTAAAGAACATTTTAAGACTAAAACCAATTTGCTATCTGTATTTGAACTGGTACTTTACTCTTGTACGTATGGGGTGCTCACGTTAGAGTCGGTGAAAGGGGATGAGCACGAAAATTTCATTGTGCATATTTCGAGAACACATTAATCGAGAAACATTTTAAAACAAGAATTATTTTGCTTTCTGTATTTTAACTAATACTTTACTCTTATATCAGTAGTATATAGATCTTTTTTTGTGTATATCTTTTAAACTATTACAGATAAACTAATTTCGGTTGAGGCATTTGAAAGCACATAAAAAGCACATAATTCTAGCATATTGAGTTTTTTATTTTATATGTAATTTTACTGAGTGGGGGTGCTAGCTTACGTTAAGCCAGCTTACGCACCCCCACTTTCAATTGCGATTTCCCGCGAAACGCACGAAAATCGTGAATAGAGCACATAATTAGCACATAAAGAGCACTTAATTTCACCGGAAATAAGTTGGCGCTGCAAGTTCATATTTTTTAATGAACTATAGCTCAAACGATTGCTCCCTAATTGCTTCCTCAGAATCAACAATTGCTCCCCTTTTAAAATTATAATTTTTTGAGATATTTAATAAAAACGAAAAATTTCTAATTTTTATCGAAAAACATATTTATAATAACTCTATGCAACTAAATCCGGCATAGAACGATTGCTCCTTATTGCTCCATCATAATTTTAATAATTTATTGCATTTTTATTGAAAAATTAACAAATTAATCATTTCACAAGTAACGCCGCCGCCGTCACTATCGGCCGCCTACTGTAACTATGGCTCGGCAGCCATTGGCGGAAATATTCAAACGTAATATAATAGCTCTATTGTTTATAACTATATCTCAAAGAGTTTAGTCAACATTTCCTATTAATTTTCGGTAGAATAACTATTTCTCGCTTCGCTCTATTAGGATTTTCAATCGCTCCATTCGTATAATTAATTTTGTATAATATTTTAGCAAAGAACTGTTTATTTTCTTGGAAAAGTACATTTCTCACAGTCTTCTGCAAGTATATCCAACATAAAACGATTGCTCCTTAATTGCCCACCTGTCAGCATTGTGCATGAGCCCTTATTGACGTTAGGCTGAGTTTCCACTGTGCGCGTCACGCGTCGCGTCATCTGTCGTTAAAGCCCCTTGCACAATGCCAGGCAACAGGCAATAGGAACAGGGAATAGAAATCAGAAATTATGTATAAATGCAGAATAAACAGTGACACAGGCAATAGACACAGAGTTTCCGTCACGTTGGAAATTTTGTGCCTATTGCCTGTTGCCAACCAATCATAGCATTCAAACTTTTTAGGTTGTAATTAACGATTTTTTGGTTATTTCCTGTTCCTATTGCCTGTTGTCTGGCATTGTGCAAGGGGCTTAACTAATCTAAACATCCCATTACAAATAATGTAATAAAATAAGATGTTTTGATTGGTCGCGACGGATAACGCGATGCGTGACGCGCTCAGTGGAAACTCGGCCTTAGTGCCCATCCAATAGGTGTTTTAAGCCCTAAGCCTTAAGAAATTGTTCAATCACAATTGAATTTGAAAAGAATAAATTGACTGTGATTGGTCAATTTCTTAGGGCTTAGGGCTTAAAACACCTATTGTAGATGGGCTCTTAAGCCTTGTGTCCACATTGCTAGAACTGTGTTCGAGTTTTGGTTTAAGCCAATCAACTTGCAGCTCTTACAGAAAAGCAGCGACGAATAGAGCGATTGAAAATCCCAATAGAGCGAAGCGAGAAATAGTTATTCTACCGAAAATCAATAGGAAATGTTGACTAAACTCTTTGAGATATAGTTATGAACAATAGAGCTATTATATTACGTTTGAATATTTCCGCCAATGGCTGCCGAGCCATAGTTACAATAGGCGGCCGATAGTGGCGGCGGCGGCGTTACTTGTGAAATGATTAATTTGTTAATTTTTCAATAAAAATGCAATAAATCATTAAAATTATGATGGAGCAATAAGGAGCAATGAAGGAGCAATCGTTCTATGACGAATTTAGTTGCATAGAATTATTATAAATATGTTTTTCAATAAAAATTAAAAATTTTTCGTTTTTATTAAATATTTCAAAAAATAATAATTTTAAAAGGGGAGCAATGGTTGATTCTGAGGGAGCAATTAGGGAGCAATCGTTTGAGCTATAGTCCATTAAAAAATATGAACTTGCAGCGCTAACTTATTTCCGGTCCCTTCGAGCGCCCACGAGAGACTGCCTAGAGGAATATTCCTCTCTCGGGCTCCCTACCTCCAAAGTTTTACCCCCACCATGGGGTCTCGGCCGCTTTCTCCTCGCGGTAATTTTCCATTCTACGCTGTTACAATAGCTGTTTACGAGTTTCGGCTCGCCAGGTGTGCGTCAGATGTTCACGATGGAAATTTCCGCCGCTAGTACACTATTTACGACGCGCTTAATCAGCTCCCGGGTAGCGGTTTTTCAACCCTTTAAATAATGGACTTTTGAGGGCGCCGACCCGTGCGCACGGCCTCTCCTACGTCCCTAATGCCGATTCCGGGTCGACTTCCTGGAGAAGACGTCCAGGTCGCTTTCTAGATGTCCGCCGATGGCGGCGACCCTGCTGCCTATTCCCCCGGTCCCTACTAGCGGTATTCCGGCCCGACTTCCTGTAGCCGACGTCTAGGATTATCGGTTACCCAGACTGTCCGGGCAACCCGCCGTTCGGATGGTCGGATCTCGACCGCGATTCGTTCCTCGGGTGTACTAGGTATCCCCGAGGACGCAGTTTGAACCCTTTTCTGCTACGACCCTTGGTTCGGAAGTTCGCAAATTGTCCGGCGAACCGTGTGTCTGGATGATCGGATTTCGTTCGTAATCGATTCCTAGGACCTATCTACCTTCCCTGAGAACGCAGTTTCGACCCCTTTCCGTTCTGACGCTCGATTCGCGATTTCGTAAGTTGTCCGGCAAACCCTATGTTTGCGCGCTCGGATCGCGCTCGCGATCGGTTCCTGGGGTCTGGCTAGCCCCCTTGAGTACGCAGCTTCGGTCCTTTTTCGCTCCGACGCTCGGTTCGCGTTTTCGCAAATTGTCCGGCAAACCTGAGGTTTGCGCGTTCGGATCGCGCTCGCGATCGGTTCCAGGGGTCTGGTTAATCCCCCTGAGCACGCAGCTTCGGTCCTTTTCCGCTCCGACGCGACGCTCGGTTCGCGTTTTCGCAAATTGTCCGGCAAACCTGATGTTTGCGCGTTCGGATCGCGCTCGCGATTGACTCCAGAGGTCGGTTAGACCTTCCTCTGGGTGCAGCTTTCGCCGTTTGGCGCTGCGGCATCCTGTTCGCGTTTTCGCGGATTGTCCGGCAAACCTTGTGTCTGCGTAATCGGATCGCGCTGGTTTCTTGTGGATTCCCTTTTTGGGGATCCCGGGAGACGGCAGTTCGATTCTTACTCGCGTAGCACGCGCGGTACGTGCACTAAGTGCCCGCGCTCTGAAGATTGTGTGTGACTCGACCATCTAATTTATCGGTGCATTATCGATCCACGCACCTGTTGCAAACAAAACATAACTTCCCTTTCTCGTGGTCGGGCCGGGCACCTTCGTGCCAAAAGAAACTAAAAAATCTGTGGATCGCGAAGAAAAAGTCTTACTAACTAATCGAGCCGCTGCTCGGCGACCGCTGTCGCATGTCTTAAGATTAACTGCGCCGGACGGGTATAATCGATGACTTTATTGAGCAAATAATAATAGAAAACCCAAATCATAAAATAAAATTAATGGAAAATCGTCTCGACTCCGTCCTCGGAGCGCTCACGCAACTTAAAACTACTCGGGGATGTCCCCCTCGTCTACGGAGTCGTCTTCCCCGCTGGATAGGCTGATGAATCCGTCACTGGGCTCCTCCCACTGCTGGCTCGGCATCGCTGTGATCGTCACCGTCTCCTGCACGGTGACCCGGGTCAGTTCGATTCGATAGGCGCAATCGAACGCCTCAGCAGCGTGCCTAATCGCTTCCATTTCGGCGGGAGAGCCCCATTGGCACGCGTTTCCCGCCAATTGCACCGGCTGGTGCGCTACCTCGCGGCTAACTACCGGCAACGGTGTGCTCCGCCGGCTGCGTCTGGCCACCTGCCGCGGTCGCGGCGTCGCCCGTCGCTCCGCACGCCTCAATTCCTCGGGTGACAGTCGGGTGATGACAACCCGGGGCTGGCTCAGAAGCTGCGCGCGCATCGTTTTTGCGCACGGCTTCACGGTCTCCTCTCGTGCGATATCCGCGATCGACGTACGACGATTGTCGTTAGAACGAACCAAGCGTCGCGGACGTTTCCGTGAAATTTCACGTTTCAAAAACTCGTGTATGGCCCGTATCTTGTACAATCCCTCCGGAATCGTAATTTCCGTGTCATCCTCGTCAAAATAAAATTTATTATTCGAAGAATTCACGTTTGGAATTGTGTGATAAGTCTTGAAACACGTTAGACCGAGCTCGTAGTCACCGTCGCTCAGATTCACAGCGGGAAAATAGTGCTCCGCGAGGATGCTGCTCTTCCCGGTCAGCGTGAACATTATAGACATGTTGGCGGAAGCTGTTCGACGAACACTGGGTCTCCACACGGCGCGTCGTTAGGTTTTAAATTAGCGCCGATCGTCGTCGATCGTCCGGAAAAATTGCAAGCACAATTGTCCACAGATGCTCTGATCGTATCGCTGATAAGACGTGTGATTGTACTCGATTTTCGTAACGTTCGGTACAAAATATCGTACCAGTTCTTTCGTTAGTTGAAAATTGCCGAAACTGTCAAAATATACGACTCAATTTTCCTTCTTGGCGTACGCTACCCAATGAGTACCGGGGCCCGCTGCATCGTCCAAATTCATGATACCGCTCTTGTTTCAACGTACGCCATTGACGATCGGTAACGAATCACGCATGAAAACACCTCTGAAGAACGGTACGCGCATTCGCCTAGTCGACTACTCAATTATATGTTAGTCGTAACACCCGTGGGCATATTTAACGACTTCTTTGATGTTTTTTTTTTTAATCTTCAACGCTATTCCTCACCCGCGTTTGTGCGGGCCGAGATACAGTCTTTGTCCATATTTGTACGGAGCGAGATAAAGTTCGTGACCTTCCATGGCGCGATTGTGACATTGCGTCTCTTCCAGCTGACGCAGCGCGGCTTTGCGTTCACCGCCGTTGTAATTCCGGCCGCTCCGCCGACCAGAGAACCGAGAATTCCCAACAACGGTAGAATCGGCAATACACCGCCTCGTTTCGCTGTCGGAAGTATCCGTTTCTTCATCGGCCATTTCCTCGTTCATGTTTTCTGTGTTATCAAACCCATTCCAAGCTTCGTCTTAGCCTTTATGGCCGCCCAGACGGCTGTAGCGGTAGCTCTCTCTCCGATAGTCGAATCTCTCGCGATGACGCGTCCCAGCGCTCTCTCGGCGAGTATCTTGTCCGCCGCGTGTCTCTCGGTGAGGCCTTTGTTACGCGAATAGTCTATGTCTTGCTCGCAACACGCCGCGTCCAATGGATTTACACCCGGATCACCTCTAGCCAATCGTTCTTGCAAACGAGCACCTGGACCGCAATACTGATAGCCGGGAATGTGCAATTCGAACGGAAGTGCACCTATCGCGCAATTAAACAGACCTCTACCTGTTTTTATTTTTTTCGTTGACATTCGCTGCAATTCTTAATCAACGGGGCGGGACCGTCGATGTGCGTTTCCTGCCACGGTTGATTGTAATGTTCGTCACAGCGACGATAGGTCTGAACCTCCAAATCCGTCTTTATATGCTCCGGAAGCTTGTCCCACACGTAGTAGACGTGATCACCGCACACTTACAATAGAATGGCTTTCGGCACGAATTGCAATTGTTCGGCGCTAAAATCGCGAATGTCCGAAGGTCTCGACAGCAGGACGAACATCTTTGCGACTGAGCGATTCGCGGTGCCGCGCACTTATAAATAGACGTTCGAACGAAAGTTCGATTCAGTCTTACAAAGTGTGAGGAAAAAAAATGAGATTCGTGCGACAACCGTTGGCGATTCGCGTGACGAATTGCGACGACAGATCACGGTCGATGGAAGGCAACGCGGATAGGCGCAGACACGGTACGATGCTGCCGACTACTATACGCGCGATCATTTGCGGTCCCTCGAATTGCGGTAAAACCAACGTTCTGATAAGTTTGCTGGAAAGTCCGCACGGTGTACAGTCGCGGACAGAAAGGTTGTCCGAGTTTTCGTGATAGGTTTTGGAACGCACTGTAACCTATGAGCGATGATAGCCCCTGCTGTCAGACTTGCGCAGCTACGCATTATTAGAGCATACAGATCATGTATATGAGGTGTCAAATAAGAAAGAGTAGCAGCTAGCAAGAAAGGTAAGATAATAATTAATACATACATAAAGAAGTAAATAGGTAAAACTAAATTTAATACAAGTGTAAAAGAGAGAAATTATAGAAAATCTACCTAGTATATTCCAACAAATATAAAATTATTATAAATTATTGCAAATTATTATAAATTGTTATAAATTATTATAAATTTTTATAAATTATTATAAGTATTTTATAAACGTAAGTATTAATTAATATGTATTATGTTATCTGTTGCGACGCTTTTTCCCCCGGTCTCGCAATCCGATGGAGGGCTATCGTGGATTGGCAGGACGCGCGACTAATTAAGACACCAAATAATTGGGCGCCAGGTGCGACTGATCGCACCACCGTACACTATTATATATAACGCAATATCCCCGACGATACTTCCGGGCGTAGTTCGCTTTCAGGGAATTCGGAGAGAAGGCGTAACGCAATTAACCACACAAAATTATAATAACAGGATAACATATGATATATTTAGTCAGGTATAATGCACTTGCAACAGAATATCAATCGGTGTAGGTGTTGGTCCAATCGGTCCGAGCATCTCGTATTCGGAATCAGACCATGCGGCAACGAGACATTATCGGCGGCGGATCGACGCCGCGGCAACAAATTAACGCGAAGACGTTGTAAAAATTATCGCAAAAATGTCGGATATGCTGACGCACGAATGCCGCATAAATAACGCAATAGCCGGACGCGAAAATGTCGAATAAAGTCACACCAGAATACTAGAATAGGTGCACGCGAGAATGTCAAATATTTAATACTGTAGATGAACGCACTCAAGATCAGATCAACGCAACAGATAACGTAGACGAACACACGAAAGATTAACACGAAAAATAATTAAGGTAACGCGGTACCTTATTTCGAACACACAACGAACTCACGCCACGAGGCCGATGAACCGAATCGCCGCACATTCGTGTGCGTCATCGACGCGCACCCGGGCCAGCTCGATTCCGCACGACACAAAATTTATGGGCGATCTCGCCGTGTTGACCACGCTGGCCGGCGATTGCCCCCGAACTCTAAATAAGGACTCGTATCGCGGACGATCCCGCGGCTTGCCACGCGAATCCCGAATTCTTTCGCAAGCCCGGAGATTCCGCGGCCCCGCGCCGATCCCGACGATCTTTCCGTCCCGCCAAGCACAATATTCGCCGTCCTCGAGGGCCCGGATACGTTACTCAACTACGAGGGCGAGTGCCCTTCAAACTACATGACCACTCGCGGCTCGCCGTTTCCTTCGCAACTCGCTACCATTATCGCCACGCAAGGCACGCCACGGTTATCCCGATTCACGCGAGGAAACGCGGCACGATTACTCTCGAGAACACGACAAAACGCGACATGATTACGAACTTTAACACAATGGAACGCAACACGATTACTACTATTAACACAATGAAACGCGACACAATTTGACACGATCAATCCGACTCACACATTTTAACGCCACGCGACTGTCGGCCGTGACGGTGCTCCCGGGGAGGACCCGATTGGTCTCTACACACAGGAGAGCTCACTCTCGGCGGGGCCCTGGCACAATTTCTACACGAGTCTATCTCAAATGCGAGCGCAAGGTAACGCACGCGCTCATACCGCTGTCCACGGGTAATTCCTGCGGCGCTTAGGTAACCGATACGTGCCTGGGGCCAGTGCCTCGAGTGAACTTTCTTTTCTTAAGGCGGGGACGCCAGAGTGGTGACCTTACAATGCGTCGTAGTTTCCTCGTTGGTCCGGGCAGCTCGTGATTCGGGCGATGCTCCCTGGTTCCTCGCCGGCACGACAGTGACGGGACCATGGTCCGCCGGGATCGCGCCGGTTCCCCGCGCCTGCGCCGTAACGTGTAGCGCGACCGGATTGCCGATCCTAGCGTTTCCGGCGCGTAGGCTGCTCGTGCGCCGCTCCTTCCGGTGGCGCCACTCCGACTCTAGGGCGCTCTCACCGGCGCCTCGGCAGTAATGGGTTCATTGCCCACTAGTCGTGTTACAGTTGCGAGACCGTTTTCTCATACAGGTGTTGACTATGCCGGTCCAATGATCTTGCGGGAGGGTAAACGACGAAACGCGCGAAATCATAAAGCGTACGTAGCTATATTCGTGTGCTTTGCCACCAAGGCTGTACATATAGAGTTAGTGAGCGATTTAACGTCCGATACATTCATAGCCGCGCTTAAGCGTTTCATATCGCGCAGAGGTAAACTTTCGTGCATGTACTCTGACAATGGGACCACATTTGTCGGCGCGAAAAATCAACTTCGTGAGTTTTTTGATTTTTTTAAATAAGGAGCAAGTTCAAGATGATGTAAAACAATTCCTTCGCGATCAGCAAACTTCTTGGAATTTTATACCTCCTAACGCACCTCATTTCGGCGGGCTGTGGGAGGCAGCGGTAAAACCCGCAAAGTATCATATGAACAAGTAGGAAAGCTAGGCCGGTTCTAACCATGGGGCAATGAGAAGGGGTGAGGGGCGGGGGGACCGCGGGGGGGGAGGCGCGGGCGGGGAGGGGAACCGCGTGTTTCGGGCGCCGCGGAGGAGGGGGAGGGGGAACCGCGCGTGTCGGGCGCCGCGGGGGAGGGGGAGGGGGGAACCGCGCGTTTCGGGCGCCGCGGGGGAGGGGGTCCGCGTTTTCCGGCGCCGCGGGGTGAGGGGATCCGCGTTTTCCGGCGCCGCGGGGCCACCGCGTTTCCGCCGCGCCACGGGGCCAGGGGGGATCCGCGTTTTCGCCGCGCCGCGGAGCGTTCGCGTTTTCCGGCGCCGCGGGGCGAGGGGACCCGCGTTCGCGTTTCGCCGCGCCGCGGAGTCCGCGTGACGTCACACGGCACGCTCGCGTTATCACCCTCTCGTAGATGTTTCTTTCCCGTCCCCCCATTTGTCTTCTCGTTCGCGCGGTGTCTCGCGCCCCCGTCCCCCCCCTCCTTGTATGCGCGAGTCTTTTCGTTGGCGCGGTCTCTTTCCCTCGCGCGTTCTCGTTCAGAAATTATGCGAAAATTATTAAATAGAAAAATTGCTTACCACCGCATGATTTTAACCTGAAACCCCTGGCTCTTGAGTCACCTTCCGCACTGTGTGTGTGTGTGTGTGTGTGTGTGTGTGTGTGTGTGTGTGTGACACAACATTGATTGTCTTTTTATTGTTACACTTATTGTTACACTCATTGTTAATCTCTTAGCAGTATAGGTCTCTTAATTTTAGATAATATACACTTAAAATATTTTTAAAAATACTGCAGTCTAAACAATCGATATTTACACGAAAACACACATAGGACACATATTACATGTTGAAATAAGATATAGTGGCCCCCTACACGATGAACAAAAGAGGCCGTTCATCAGAATATACCGCCTGGTGTTATGTTTACGACAAGCATACAGCATCGAGAATAATCCACCGATTCTCACGATGCATGACGCACAAAACTTTGTCTGTCCTGGAGTAAAGTAAAAATACGTGCAGCACATCCTTGTAAGAGGATTTAACGCATTGACTTCAGCCTGATTCATGACTCTGAATATTTCTTCCGAAACATCCTCAGACATTTTACTATCATAACATGAATCGTCTGACAATACTGCATCATCATCATCAACTTCCATTCCTTCCTCTTCATTTACTTCCATTTCTCCAGGCACTTCCATTTCTTCAGGCACTTCCATTTCTTCCTCGTTTGCTTCAACTTCCATTCTTTCTTCTCCTTCAAAGTGCAATTCTTCGAAATCCATTTTTTCCACACTTGCCCCCACTACTTTTAAATCTAATGTTTTAAATGTTTTAAATGTCTTAAGATGGCGAACGAATTGTATAAGTCGCACAAACAAGCACGCCAACCGACTGCTCTTACTTTTAGTCCTCGACTACAGAGCGTATCTTCAAATTCATCCTTCTACATCTCACTATTGTCACATCGTATGTTTATCATATCTAATTTCATCTCAGCATCCATACAATTGCGCCTTCCGAAAAATCTGCGATGTGCAGTTTTGCACGTGTGCGATGAAGTCACCGCGAGACACATATGTTCTCGAAAACGATATCGCGCCATTGACTTTCGGTAATTTGATCTGTAAAACTGCTATTGAACCGCGATCAAACAGCTATCAAACAGCTATTAAACCGCTATTGAACAGCTATCAAACAGCTATTGAACCGCTATGAAACAGCTAAAAACAGCTATCAAACAGCTATCAAACAGCTATTGAACCGCTATGAAACAGCTAAAAACAGCTATCAAACAGTTCTTTAACAGCTATGAAACAACTAAAACAGCTATCAGTATAACTGCGATCTGTATAACTGCTATTGAATTGCTATTGAACCGCTATGAAACAGCTAAAAAGAGCCATCAAACAATTAAAAACAACTAAAAAACAGCTCTTGAACAGCTAAAACATCTATATTATACTACAAAGTATGTAGGAAAAAGAAATAAAAAACATTTATATATACAATAATAAGAGAAATAGGATCGTAAAGATATACAATCAATTAGAAAAGCCATGCGATCCAAGCTTAGGTCTTTGACAGCCTTATATTAGCTACTGTATACATATATGTCTATATATATACATATAATTTTTTCCGACAGACTGCGCGCCGATTATTTGTCGGACTTTAAACACAGTAATTGTTAGAATTAAAAACCCTTTCCTCCCCGGAATTAAATCGACTCGATTTAATTATCTAATAACTGTAAAGAAAATTTATTGCGAAAAATATTACCTCAGCCAGGGTTCGAACCTGGAACCTCCCTCATTCCGTGTAGGGCGTCGTACCAATTCGACTACCGAGGCATGTGGTAATATTTATCGCAATAGCCGGTTAATAATAGTTTGAAACGTCTTTCTCAGGCGACGTGAATAATAATAAGAGAAATAGGATCGTAAAGATATACAATCAATTAGAAAAGCCATGCGATCCAAGCTTAGGTCTTTGACAGCCTTATATTAGTTACTGTATACATATATGTCTATATATATACATATAATTTTTTCCGACAGACTGCGCGCCGATTATTTGTCGGACTTTAAACACAGTAATTGTTAGAATTAAAAACCCTTTCCTCCCCGGAATTAAATCGACTCGATTTAATTATCTAAAAACTGTAAAGAAAATTTATTGCGAAAAATATTACCTCAGCCAGGGTTCGAACCTGGAACCTCCCTCATTCCGTGTAGGGCGTCGTACCAATTCGACTACCGAGGCATGTGGTCTTATTATTATTCACGTCGCCTGAGAAAGACGTTTCAAACTATTATTAACCGGCTATTGCGATAAATATTACCACATGCCTCGGTAGTCGAATTGGTACGACGCCCTACACGGAATGAGGGAGGTTCCAGGTTCGAACCCTGGCTGAGGTAATATTTTTCGCAATAAATTTTCTTTACAGTTATTAGATATTTAAATCGAGTCGATTTAATTCCGGGGAGGGAAGGGTTTTTAATTCTAACAATTACTGTGTTTTAAGTCCGACAAATAATCGGCGCGCAGTATGTTGGAAAAAACTATATGTATATATATAGACATATATGTATACAGTAACTAATATAAGGCTGTCAAAGACCTAAGCTTGGATCGCATGGCTTTTCTAATTGATTGTATATCTTTACGATCCTATTTCTCTTATTATTATTCACGTCGCCTGAGAAAGACGTTTCAAACTATTATTAACCGGCTATTGCGATAAATATTACCACATGCCTCGGTAGTCGAATTGGTACGACGCCCTACACGGAATGAGGGAGGTTCCAGGTTCGAACCCTGGCTGAGGTAATATTTTTCGCAATAAATTTTCTTTACAGTTATTAGATATTTAAATCGAGTCGATTTAATTCCGGGGAGGGAAGGGTTTTTAATTCTAACAATTACTGTGTTTTAAGTCCGACAAATAATCGGCGCGCAGTATGTTGGAAAAAACTATATGTATATATATAGACATATATGTATACAGTAACTAATATAAGGCTGTCAAAGACCTAAGCTTGGATCGCATGGCTTTTCTAATTGATTGTTTATATATACATATATAGTTTATTTAAAAAAAATCATAATTTTTTCTGGTGTCGCGACCACCAGTTACATATTTTTAATACATTTTGTAATGCGCAATTCTTAACATGTTTTTCGCATCTTACAGTATTAGTAACATCTAGATTATTTAAAGATTCGATATCTTCGTAATCTGCATCCAAAGTCTCAATTTTTAGATGTTTTTTCGCTTTATTCTCAAGCAGATCCACCAGCCATTCTCGTTTCTGGCATCCCTTGACGTACACAAGAGTCGACGTCTCGTCGCCCTCTCCAAGTACGGCCGATGTAATTAGATGTTTCGCCATGCTGTAGGGCACGTTTCCGTCCTCCCATCGTAGTCCATGGTGATTCGCAATCAACCAGGAAGCGCATGATCTGTCGGACTTCGTGAGGAGACTCCATGGCATGGGACATGTAAAAATGTAATGCGCCAAAACGGTCTCGTTTCTCAGAACCGCCACCTCCTTTACGACAAATTTCATCCCGACGGTGAATCCTTGCAAATCGACAAACGTCGGTACGATCATGACGAAACGACGGAGCAATCTGTATCTTATCGCGGTACATCAGTGTCTCTTATATTGTAATATCTGCTTATATTGCAATATCTGCTGATATTGCAATTTACATGAGTTTGCGCACTACGTTCGACAACGGACAGTATTCGATTACGCGATCATGCAAGATGAGACAATAGGCGGTAGTATTTGCAGGTACATTTTCTTTACAATCAAATTCTATTCGCACATCCACGGTGGCGCTCTTGACAGATTCGTTTTGTCGCGAGCAATCGATGACAACAAAAGGTCCTTCCATCAGGAATGTATACAAGCTGCAAAGCGTATCAAAGGAATCGTATCCGTAATAAGTTTTACGAAAGCGCGCATACATATCGAAAAGAACGGCGTATCGATTTTTGCCAAAATCCAGATTCATGTCATCGTACGGATAAAATTCGGAGTTTAGATAAAGTTTCACGTTGGTCAAATTACAGTCATCGAATACGCTAACATTTTGAGACATGATATTCTTGCGGCCGGTCTGCAGCGCAAAGATAACGTACCGCGGCTTCTCCAGCTGAGTCGCCGTTTTGACGGCCCACGAATGCTTGGTCGTGCTCTGCAACATGGGATACTCATACAGATCCCACGAACGGAAACTGACACTAAGATATCGCCCGCTTTCCAAGGCCCGTAGCATAGATAGCTTATTGACCTCGTTTAACGTAACGTGAGGCATTCGCCACTGTATTTTAAACAATTCGATTTCCGGCTCCGTCGCAGGATTTCCTACAATGCAATTGTTATCGCTACGCGCTCGTATCAAAATTAATTCGTGACGAGCGTTAACAACCACGCGTTTGTAATCTTCGCAAAAGCCCAGCAACAACTTGAGCGGTACGCAAAAGTTGAAGTATCCTTCCGGTATGCTCGATGTAACGTCCCAGCCAGCATTCCGCATGAGTTGAGAATCGTTATACGATAGCGATACGTAGTTCTTGATGGTACTGGTTATGCCAACGTTTCTGTTGCGATCAATCTCCACACCGTTGAGCTCGTATCGAATTTCATCAAACATGAACGCCACGCAATTATTCGCAAGCGTTGTCACAGACTCGTCATTTTTTCTCTTTATTACCAATCGTCCTTCAACATAGAGAAAGCTCTCGCACGGCAACGTGTATAAATCCTGCTGTTGTATAGGTATTTTTATCTCATCGTTATGTCCAAACGTTGTGTTGGCGTACGGATTGTATGTGTGTGTCTCAATCTTGACGACGCTGTCGTCAAAGATCGGTTCACCTCCAATGTTTAAGATATTAGCCATTTCGTACGACGAAACCCAATGATTTCAAAAATTCAATGTTTGACGCAGTGAGTTTTTTCTTTGGCGATCGGATTGTCTTTTTGTTTCTCGTCTGTTGCACCTGCTCAGCTTCGTTCAGTACGAGCATCTCACGTTATCGCTGTCGTCTTCGTACATGCAGTCTAACGGTGATCTCTTCTCCGCGAAAATCAATCAATCGACCGTCCTGATCCACGACGCGAAACGTCAAGTCCAAAATGCTCCGTACGATGATCGGAAGGTAAATGATCTGTGTGCAGGCGTTTCCGATATCTTATATCCTGGTGGCACGCTCGGTGAAAACTCGTGTATCGTGTGCACGTACTTGTCGTTGCAGTACGCACCCGCGGTCACGTTACACTCTATGCGAATGATGTTTACGTTGATGATATTTAGCGGAACATCCGATTCGTGCCATTGTCGCGACTCCAGCACGCGATTCGCTGAAAATCCCAGCAGCGATCCAATGTTGTTCGGTTTTGTGAAATTTATCCGATAAGCGCACTTGATCTCGCTCTTCATCGTATTGTTATTAGCATGAATAATAATCAATGGGTGCGGTTCATCTTCGTTTGTCGAGACATTATTGGATTGGTCCCATAAAAGAGCGCGTTTCAGATACATGTCTATATCACGCAGTTCGTACGATCCTTCGGGAATGGTAATCTCCTTGTCGTCGTCGTCATAGTAGAATTTATTGTTCGACGAATTTACATTCGGTATCGTGTGATAGGTTTCAAAATCTGTTAGACCGAGCTCGTAATCGCCATCGCTCAAATCTACGGCGGGAAAGTAGCTTACCGCAAGGATGCTGCTCTTGCCGGTGAGCGTAAATGTCAGGGACATGTTTGAATGAATACTGAGATTAAACAGCGTAACGCCGGTCTTTAAATTGATTGTCAACCGACTGTAGAAAACGCAGACACAGTTGTCCGCAATTGCTCTGATCGTATCGCTGATAAGGCGTGCGATTGTACTCTATTACATTGTTCTTTAGATACTGCGCCAATTCTCTCGGTGGTCGAAGATTGCCAAAACTATCGAAATATATGGCACGATCTCCCCTCTTTGCGTACGCCACCCAGTGAGTACCCGGTCCCTCAGTATTATCCAAATTCACGATACCGCTCTCGTTTCGACGTATACCGCCGATCGGTAACGAGTCGCGCATGAAAATACCTCTAAAATATGGAATGCGCATACGTTTTGCCAATTGTTGCAGTTGTACATTGGTAGTTACACCCTTGGGGATTTTTAGCGTCTCTTCGACGTTTTTTTTTCTCGAGACTCCCCGTCCGCGTTTGTACGGAGCGAGATAAAGTCCGTGACCTTCCATGACGCGATTGTGACGTTGCATCTCTTCCAGCTGACGTCGCGCGGCTTTGTTATCATTCACGGCCTTTGCGACTCCTGCCGCTCCGCCGACCAACGAGCCGAGAACCCCTAATAACGGCAGGATCGGTAGGATACCGCCGCGTTTCGCTACCGGAAGTATTCGCTTGGTCTTCTTCATTTTTTTCTTCGTTTTCAAACCCATACCGAGTTTCGTTTTAGCCTTCATGGCCGCCCAGACGGCTGTAGCCTCGACTCTCTCTCCGAGAGTCGAATCGTTCATGGTGACACGTTTTTGCGCTTCCGCGGCGAGTATATTGTCTGCCACGTGTCGTTCTGCGAGATCGTTGCTACGCGAGTAGGCTATGTCGTGCTCGCGACACGCCGCGTCCAATGGATTAATACCCCGATCACCTCTTGCCAATCGTGTTTCTAAGCGAGTTCCCGGTCCGCAAAATTGATAGCCGGGGATATGTAATTCGATCGGAAGCGCGTTTATCGCGCGATTCAGCAGACCTCGACCTATCTTCGGCGGCATTCGCCGCAGTTTTTTATCAACGGCGGCGGACCGTCGATGTGCGTTTGCTGACACGGCAAATTATAATGTATTAAACAGCGCCGATATTGCTGAACCTCCGAATCTGCCTTGATATGTTCGGGAAGCTTATCCCACAAATAATCTATGTGATTATAAAACTGTCGCAGTAGAATGACCTTTGGTATATACTTTAACTGCTCGGCGATTAAATCGTAAATATCGCTGTTATCCGACACGAGCGAAAACATTTTAAAGACTGAGCATCTCAGCTCTACGCGTCTCTATAAATAGGCCAGCTTTCTCGATACTGCATTTCATTCGTTGTGGAGGGGAGGTAAAATGCGGTTCGTACGACAATCGCGGACGATCAAAGTGACAAACTTTGACGATAGGATGCCGTTAACGAAAGAGGTACGCAAACATGGAGGCATGCTACCGATTTCTATACGCGGTATCATCTGCGGTCCGTCGAATTGCGGCAAGACAAACGTCTTGATAAGCTTGCTGGAAAGTCCGCACGGTGTACGTTTCGAGAACGTGTATGTGTACTCGAAATCGTTGCAACAACCGAAATATCGATATTTGGAGAATATACTAACACCGATAGAAGAGATTGGTTACTTTACGTTCTCGAATAACAGTGACGTCATTCCGCCGAGCGAGGCGCTCCCGAATTCTATTTTTATCTTTAATGACGTGGCGTGCGACAAGCAGGATACGATAAGAGAATACTTTGCAATGGGCCGGCACGCGGACGTTGACTCTTTCTATCTTTGTCAGACGTATGCGAAGATACCGAAGCATCTTATACGCGACAACGCGAATTTATTGATTCTGTTTAAACAGGATGGTACCAATCTGAAACACATATACAACGATCACGTAAACACAGATATGTCTTACGATGATTTCAGTAAATTGTGTCATACGTGTTGGCAACAAAAGTACGGATTCGTGGTGATAGACAAGGACAGCGCTATTTCGAATGGTCGATACAGAAAAGGATTTAACGTCTTTGCGATACCGAAACGTGGTTAGTTGTTGTCGACGCGTCGAATGAACAACGTTAGCGCAACATGGACAGCAGCGAGGAGATTAGAGAGCGCGAGAGGATAGCAAATCAAATTGCGAAAACGAGCAATTCGATTCGCAAAAAATATCACGCCTTGAAAACTGGTAAAGTGGAGGAAGATATCGCGTTGGAGAGACACTTTAAGCCCATCATCGAGCCTCTAAGACAGATTGCCGAAAACACCGTTGGCAAAGAATCTGACGTGTCAAAGATTGAGAATGAAACGGCGTGGGAAGACGAAGAGCCGAAGCTCAAACGACAACGACCAAACGCCTCGTTTAACGACTCCGTAATGGCTTCAACTCCGGTTACGTTGAAACGATCAATAAATGTGCCATCTAATTTGAGCAAAATAACCAAAATTTTACAACCGCGTAAACCGAAACGATCGAAAGGTCCATTGAATGAACCACCGATAACCTCTGCACCTTCCGTACAGCCCACAGTGCTCGCAAACGAAGATGTTTTCGAAACCTCGAATGACCCACTCGTGACGTCCGTTCGACAGCAGCTGCAAACACCTGAGGGTCAAGAAACGTTGCGAGTTCAATTGGGTCCATTGAGCCAAAAGTACGTCGGGGCAGTTCTGAGCGGCGATGAAGAAAGCGGTATAGACTACGTGTACGGTGTTAAATTCACCAACGATGGAATGATGCTCGGTAATAAACGTTTTGACGTGAACTACGCGGACAAGATAATTATCGACGGCATACGATACAATGGCACACGCGGTCTTTTCGAATTAATCTTTAAGAAATATCCCGATCATGATATCTACACGGAGGACGATATGCAAACGTACAAGAGCATTCTGTTGATGACGAGTGCTCATAAACACAAACACAATGCGCATGCTCGATTACTGGGCAACAAAGGATACAAGTATAAATATGTAATCGCACCGTTGATTTCGGGTAAAAAAGCTGGAAAAGGTATACCGCGTGCCATGACAGGCAACAAGATCGACCATATAATTGCATCGTCGATTTCGGGTAAAAAAGCTGGAAAAGGTATACCGCGTGCCATGACATTAAACGACGACAAGATTGATTATGTTCATTGGGACGATCCCAACAAGCTTGTAGATCGTCTCCGATTGCTCGAAGCTTCGCGCCTAGCGGGTCACACCGGTCACGATAACGAAATCCTGTCGATTATCGAGGAACTTCGCGAGGCTTATTATAAATTAAGTGGCGCGACAACGAGTCATTCAATCAACATCGAAATGCCGATCAACAAGTTTGGTATATCGCTCGGAAGAGGCGGTGCGGAACCGTACTATCAATGGAGAGGATTAATCAGAAATTACGTGCGCGATAACGCTCTTTGCATGGTCGCCACCGACTTTGACGCGAAATCGCGCAAGATTCGACGGATAGCGCCGCCTGTAGATGATGGCGATGCAGCCAATAAACGTTACGTGCAGCAGAGCGTGCAAATTTTGAAAGATCGACAGCATGAAATGGAGAGAAAGATGGCCGCATTCCAGAATAACGTGCAAATTACCCTAAACGAACTTCAAAAGATGATTCAAGATGTAATTGCGAATCATCGCGAATAGATAAGAACGTACATCTGATATCTGCGTCAGTTGCGCGTCATCGTCATGGCTGGTAAGAAGCAATCAACTGAGAAACGGAGGCTTGTGGAAGAATTACACGCTCCTGCGAGAAGAAATTTTTCTCGAAGACGCGTCATAGTGCGCGGATACGATGAACTGTGGCAGGCGGATGTGGTCGAGATGCGCCCATACACGCGATTTAACAGAGGCTACCACTACATACTCACCGTTATCGACGTGCTGAGCAAGCACGCATGGGCCGTACCGCTCAAGGCCAAGAGCGGACCCGAGGTTACTGCGGCGATCGCGAAAATAATTCGAGACGGCGGAAGATGCCCGAAAAATCTGCAGACTGACAAGGGAAAAGAATTTTACAACGCAAACGTGCAGAAACTCTTGAAGAAACATAATATCAATCACTATTCGACATATTCCGTAATGAAGGCATCGGTCGTCCAACGATTCAATCGCACGCTCAAGAACGACATGTGGAAAATGTTTACGCGCAATGGAAATTACAAATGGATCGACTCGCTGCCAGGTCTCGTATCGGATTACAACGCGCGAAAACATCGAACTATCAGCATGCGACCCATCGATGTTACCCCTGCGATCGCCGACAAGCTCCTAACAACGGTGTACAGCCACGTAAAGATCGCTGCTCCCGCGCGATTCAAAGTGGGCGATTCGGTACGCGTGAGTAAATTCAAGACAATCTTCGAGAAAGGATACACGCCAAATTGGACCACGGAGGTGTTTAGAATCGTCAAAGTGCAGAAAACTAATCCTGTGACGTATCTGTTGGAAGATTCCTGCGGAAAACCCGTCGCCGGCGGCTTCTACGAATACGAGTTACATCGCGTTGCTAATCCCGACGTGTATCTCGTTGAAAAAGTTTTGCGCAAAAGAGGGGATGAGGTTTATGTAAAGTGGTTAGGATTTGATAATTCACACAATTCATGGATACACAAGAATAATGAATTGTAAAAATTTATCACAGTATAAAAACATACATATATACATATGAGTCATTTATTTTCCTAAATATCTAAATGTAATTACAATCTATTTACAGCGGTATTGACAATATATTTACAATGGTATTTACAATATATTTACAATGGTATTTACAATACATTTACAATGGTATTTTATAATGTCCCCATGGCAGCGTTTCGGTAGAACCGGGTATAATGTATCGCTTATCATCGTACGGACTTAGAGCTATTTTCGTTTCGGACACGGTGTATACCTCGTGTTTTTTGGATCTTATGCAAGTTTGCTGTCGCGTCATTTCAATTTCGTCGCGCAGACACCGCGTGTAATCGTCGAACGTTATCGACCTGGCTACGACGTTACTCTTAACACCTTTAGCCTTTTTCGTATCTTTCTTACTGTCCACTCGCAAGGCGTACATCTTTGCTCTAAGCCCGACGAATTCGGTCATTATCGCACCGTTATTTTCGTCTTTCATTAAGCCCGGAACTTTTTTATTGGCGAGTGGGATACCGTATGTATTATCAATCGCGTAATCGCTAGTGTCAAATCTATGAATGTGGCGCTTCATGATATCATACACATCGTCGCACTCGATGTGATAAATGAGACTGTCAGTATCGGTGTACGTGACTTTACACTTGTCGCGATACAACGGTAACATGTACTCGTGATGAAATTCGTACAAACATGTCTTGGATATATCGAGGATGCACATACCCACATAGATTGGTTTGTCGAACTTCACCTCGAGTTTTCGCATTTCTATTGCTACTAAATTCTCCAAAAAGACGCTTCGGCTATGAAAATTTGGTTTCGCAATCATAGCCTCCGCGCCGTATCTACCCTCCCAATGAGTCACGAGTCGCACGTCAACGTGATTGCGCACATTCTCCATGGTTTTGCCAAACACGGCATTGTTCATTAATTTGTATAAATTTTTCTCGAAATCATTGTTGACCAACGTTCTAAATTTCGTATTGAGGTCTATATAATCGCGAAGCCATGGAGATTGCGCGAATTTCAGTATACGGTGAATTTTTGATATACGGAGACCGTGACGAGTACACTGCTGCAGGTTGCGATAATGTATTACATAACGTTTCTTATCGTATAATGTTGCGAGGAGCTTGTCCTGTCGCTTGCCGGGTGGTTTATCGCGCGTCGGACAGAACGGTAGGTCAGTGTGCGCGTCGTGAAGATGTTGCGGATACTCCAAGTCGACTTCGAGAATGTAGCCTATCGAGGAATCCAACGCGACATCCATAACATTAAAATCGGTTACGTCGTCGACCCATTTAAAATCTGCGTATGGCAATGGTTGACTCATTGCCCAGCCGTATAAGTTATTTACATCAAAATACATGAGGTACGACGACGGTTTCGATGGATCGTACGACTGCATGTACTTGTTGTTGGCCAGCGCGTATCTGTTTGAACATTGACTCAAACCGCCGCGTATACCGCGTTCGATAAACATGACCATGTCAATGTCGGTGAGCAATTCGAAATTGATGTGTGTATGCTTCAACATAGCATCCCACGTAAAACCCGGTAGAATATAATAATACGCCGGATCGAGTCCATAACTCGCGACGCAACTATCGCGAAAATTTTCAAAGATATCGGCCAACAGCAAGACATCGGTCTTGAGATATAAATCGCTGTAATCACCGAGCGTTCGAATGGAGAACCGCTGCCAGACGTCGACGGCGTGCGCGTAATCGCTCTCGGATACGGTGTCACCTGTCAATGAACTGTAAAACGAGTCGCGCGGTGGTAAACACAAGTCCTCCAACTTTTCGACGCGGTCAATGTATTCATATAGAAATACGCCTTTTCGTGTCAGCAAATTAAAATTTTCTGCGGATAATTCACAAAATTCGCGTTGCAATAATCGCAGTTTATCCTTGCTGAGATAAGATGCCAATTTGTCGAGACTAGCGGTAAGAAACTTGTACTAATCAATAAATCGCAATTTGACGCAAGTTTTCTTATCTTTATCTTCGGTGCTTTGAACGTTTTTTGTAAACGAAATATATTTTTCTTTTGTGATCGGGAGTAAATCTACATGTCCTTCGTATGCTGTTGCTATTTCAGTTATAATAAAATGTGCATCGTATCCCGATAAATTATGAAACACTATGGGAATGCAATGCGAATCTTTATAATTTAAGTTACAATTCGAATGCGCGGGACCTCTGTATCGACCGGTCAGGTGACAATGGTCGCGTACTCGCACGTCGTCTGGCTCGAACGGTTCTTCGCACACGTGACAGTGCGTTGCGCTGTTAAACTTTTCCCACTCGTCTCGCGTGAAATCTGCCATGGGTATATTAGTGGACAATATAGTTTTTACGTCGTGAGCTAAACGTCTTAGCTCCTCGGCGAACCACGCGACGCAATCCTTATCGCGACGAAACCGATACATAGATAACGACTCGTCGTACGAGCAACGCACGTAGTACCCTATGCTAAACACGCGATGATGTTGATATGTGTACCTGGACGTTTCCGGATCCGCTTCCATCTTCTCCAGGGTACACTCCAGGTCGGCGTATACGACAAACGGAACTCGTTCCTTCCTGTTGTGATTTTTAAAGGCCAACCACTTGTCGTTATCGCTCGGTAACTTGATCGCGCAGTCATTAATTTCCCGACAGTCGACGGTGTGGGCTTCCAATTTCTCGTTGGAGCTGAAGTAGTGCAAACATCTGCAAAAATAAACGCAAATATTATAAATTTTTTTTATACACAAAATATTCTATTTATTATTAAAAGAACTATAGGTACTTACCAATCGCAAAAGTATTTTTTGTTCGTATTCTTGCTCAATTGCGAGCTCACAAGGCGGGATAAGTTCTTGATCCATGCAAAATGTCCCACGTTGTCGTTATGCACGTACAGCAGATTTACATGTCTGTCCATCTTTCGATCAGTAACCCGTATTGGCAAGATTGCAAGTTCCTTGTTTTTTTTCTCGATGCCGTACACGTTGATGGAGATGTTGTTGTGATTTTCAAATTTTTTAATTTGATCCAACGTCATTGGAAACTCAATGTCCGTAAGATCTAGCACCGACGTGTAATGTGGATACGACGATTTTCGTTCTACATGTCTCTCGGCTGGATACAGAGCAGCCACCACTGACCATGCGAAACATGCATTGCTCAATGATTGCACGTTTATCACCGCTTTCTTCTTTTTAATTTCTCGCGGTATTTCCACAAAACACCCCGCGTGCAACGGATTGTATTTGTTCACATTTACCATTAAATTGAGTATACGCGACAACGCCCATCCGCTATCACGTTCCTGGAATTCCTCCAGCTTTACTAAGGTAGGCTCGATGACGTGTCTCTTGTATCACTCGTGCAGATCGGACTCACGAAAGACTTCATAGTTTCTTGTTGCGATACTTTTATTCGCGCGTTTGTCACCCGCAACAAATTCACCATTAAACACTGTGTTAATTTTTACATTGTCATGTCGTTGCATGGCGTTCCGCACATGACTGAGTACAATTTATCTCGCATTTATAAGAAATTGACGAGGGTCGATGTGTTTAGAATTTATCACCGCACCAGTCAATATACGGCTTTCAAAAGCCGGATCTATCTCGCGCCATCTGAGTCCTGTCTCACTCGCACTGTATCCCGCACCCACATGTACGAAACGTTGACGTACCAAGTCTTTCAAACCTTCGAGTCTTGCGATACAAGCGACCAACGACTGTTTGAGACCGATCGATGACTGATCGATTGATAATCGTGGCCGTTTAATTCGGCTTTGTTCTTCCAACGATTCGATAAACTCGTCGCATCGTTGCTCCCACGCGGCAAAGTCTTCCTTCGAATTTAACAGGGTGGATTGCTCCAACAACTCTTGCTCCATGTTATTACACGATCCTCTTGCTAACGCCATTTGTTGCACTCACGACTTCCAGTTCTCGACTATTGAGCGTATCCCCCAGATTCGTCATTTTATATACTACTAATGATGCATCGTTTGCTTATCATATCTAATTTCATCTCAGCAACCGTACATCGGCGCTATTTGCAAAATTTGCAGTTTTGCACGTGTTCGATAAAATCATTGCGAGACACGTACGTTCACGAAAACGCGCCATTGACTTTTGGTGATTTGATCTGTATCAATGCAGCAGCCGTACATCGGCGCTATTTGCAGTTTTGCACGTGTTCGATGAAATCATCGCGAGACACGTCGCGACATGTTCTTCAAAACAATAACGCTCCATTGACCTATGCAAAATTGCAAAATTTGCAGTTTTGCACATGTTCGATGAAATCATCGCGAGACACGTATGCTCTTGAAAAGAAATCATATTTGATGCCCGATGAGGTGATCTCATCACGAATGTTCTTGACAAAGATATCACATTTAACGTATATGTGGATTGTGGTGGTGGTCACCATGCAACAGCCGTATATTGGCGCTATTTTTGCAAGATTTGCAGTTTTGGGTATGTATAAATGGTCTACGAGGATTCTAGAGCGCAGTCGAGAGTTCGATACGGTTCGAGTACGTCGCAAACAGTCTCCAGATACGATGAACATTCATGGTGCGAACTACTACGTTCCGATTCAGGACGAAACGTGCGAGAAACAGCACAATGAGTAAGTACCGCTAATTTTTATATATACTTGTGCATAAAAAACTTTTATGAACATATAATTGTATTTTTTCAGTTTTGGTAAACCCCGCTACACGCCACGTATTTTGGGAAGGAGATTTGCCTTGACATCAACAGCGTATAAATTTTTGGATGTTGAAGTCAACGCGGGACCTATGTCCTCTGTGGATATACTTATTGGCGATAACCGAGGAAATCGGATAATTCTGTCACATGCAACGTGGGTGACATTCATCGAAAAACGTGCAGATATACAGCGACTCGTGCAGTCATCGACACCATCATCGCTAACGTTTTGAGATCTGGAGCTTGCTAAAATACGTGACGGAGATATTGTAAAATTGACGTCGTGCGGCACCAGCTTGTACATGAAACCGTCAACTGTACTCTTCCTGTTCGAACTAGAACATTGCGTCGAGAATGTGTATTTTCAACTATGTCAAAATGTTCACGGCGTAAGTGAAAAATTCAAACAGTTTGTAACAATTTTACGTCAAAATTGTATCATCGATAAATGTAACGCAGTTACAATCTTACGCGAATTTTATGATAAAAATTCGATTATTGATTGCGAATTATTAGCCTACGCTTTAGATACTATTGTGTATAATGCGCTACATGATAAATAAATGCATATAATATATTGTTGCGCTGCGCTTCGCTTTCGCACAATCACTCGCGTTCGCGCCGCGCACTCCCGGACTCGTGTAATAAAAGAAGATGAACACTTTATTATAAAAGGAACTCAGGTTTATTAAGAATTCTGTACAAGCGTTTCAGGTGGAGAATACGTCCGAACGATCGGAGTCTCCCTGTAGATCTGACAGTCGTCGTGAAAATTAATACATCAACAACAACCGGTCGTTAAGGACCTCGCTTCGACTTGAAGCTATTCGAGCGAAGTTCGGGCTCCTCGCGATCGAAGTTCCGCGCGCAACGGGTGTTTCATCACGGGCGCAACAATATGGTTAAAAAAGTTTTTCCTTTTCATTTACCGTTCCCTTTTGTTAAGCTGTCTTTATTTAATAGTTTTCGCATAATTTCTGAACGAGAACGCGCGAGGGAAAAACACCGCGCGAACGAGAAGACGAACGGAGGACGGGGGGGGAACATCTACGGGGGGGAGATAACGCGAGCGTGCCGTGTGACGTCACGCGGACTCCGCGGCGCGGCGAAATGCGAACGCGGGTTCCCTCGCCCCTCGGCACCCGAAAACGCGAACGCTCCGCGGTGCGGCGAAAACGCGGACCCCCTCGCCCCGCGGCACCCGAAAACGCGAACGCGGGTTCCCTCGCCCCGCGGCGCCCGAAAACGCGGATCCCCTCGCCCCGCGGCGCCGGAAAACGCGGACCCCCTCGCACCGCGGCGCTGGAAAACGCGGACCCCCTCGCCTCGCAGAGCCGGAAAACGCGGTTCCCCCCTCCCCCTCTTCCGCGACGCCCGAAAAACGCGGTTCCCCCCTCCCCCTCCCCCGCGACGCCCGAAACACGCGGTTCCCTTTCCCCCTTCCCCGCGGCGCCCGAAACGCGGTTGCCTCCTCCCCCACCCCGCGGCGCCCGAAAAACGCGGTTTTCCTCTCTCCCTTCCCCCCGCCCTTTACCCCCCTCAGATCCACAGGTTGGGGTAGAACAAACGTAGCTTACCTACTCTCAACCAATAAAAAAATACTATTTTTAAGAGACAAAATTATTCTCACCATGGTAAAAGTAAAACTAAATATGAGTTTTACTACAATTGCCGTTCTATTTAATATTACCAGACAAACTTGTTCTAATTATTTCAAGAATACGATACCAATATTATCAAGAGTTTTAAAAGTAATGATACACCATAGCCTGATCAAGAAATAATAAAAAAAAAAGGGTACCCCACGGTAAGATAAGCAACATGCCACTGTCATTGAAACGGAAAAATGACTTTGGATCTGCATAAATACACTAAAAAAAGAATTTTCTACGATTTTTCCGACCATCCATCCCCCCTCCTTTTTCTAGTGGCACCAAAAAACCGCTTTTTTCGAAAATTTTTTCTCCGGTTTCTTCATGTTAAAAATTTTGAAAAAAATTTGACAATATAGTTTATGAAAAGTACTTAACACAATTTTTTTTAGCTTTAGGCGCGTTGAATACCTTGCAACCGCATGCGTCGTGTCTACGATTCGTTGGTAATAGCGATGGGGGTGCTGCGAATAGCGACGCCAGACAAGAGGGACGAACTGGACGAGGAGTTCCGGAGCACGTCGGCGGGAGAAGAAACTCCAGAGAACGGAGAAGATGCCCCGGCCAAGGCCAGCCCTCCCTTAGCGCTCCGAGGACGGATCACGATAGGGAGCCCAAGCCCCACGATTTTATGTTTTGTTTTCCCATTTAATAACGAGTAAAAGATGGTTATTTGTTTCGATCCGTCCGGCGCACAGTGGGTCCAAATCGATTTTAGCCGGCCAAAAATCTGAACTTCCTAGAATATTTATATTTTATAATAAAATTTATGATAAGATATCTTACATATATTTGCGGAAGTGTTCAGTCACATTTCACTTTGTATTATTTAATATTTTTATGATAAAATATGTAAAATATACAATATGAATGAGAATGAAGTATGACGTTATTGACAATAATTTTTCTTTTCTTTAGCATTACCCAGGACTAACGACAAGGACGTAGAAAGAAATGCAGCCCCATTTTTCGTTTTTTTGTTGATTTTACTTTTTATATTTTTTGTTGGTTTTATATTTTTTTATTTTTTTGTTGGTTTTATTTTTTATTTTGCTATTTGTTTTTAATATCTTGTTTAATTATTATATTTTGTTGATTTCTCTTTTTATTATAAATATTTTTACAGTTTTGTCCCATTCATTATAACTTAGTTTTCATCATTATTATCGTTATCATCATTATCAGACTCATTTTCCTTAATGACATCAGGTTGTTTCAGTAGGTTTAAAACGTCTGCAGAAATAGCGCCACTTTTTTGGGACGAATTCGTCTAAGAGATGTAATGTAAGGATCAGACGAAACAAGCAATCTTTTAAATAAATCCTCATTTGTTGCTACACGCGAACATTTTCTCGTGTGGTGCTCTCTGAAGTATCAACAATCCTTATTTCTTGCTTCTTGAGCTTCTTCAGATAAGAGTCCAAGTGGAAGAATGGCTGTCGATACAATCATCTCGCCATGATCTAATAATTTATGTACAGTTGGGGGCATTGGGTACCAATCATAAACCTTCCTGTACAGGTCTGCAGTTTCCTTACAATATTCGCCGAATTTAATGGAATCGATCTCAAAACCGCAAGAAATGGCTTTCAATAAAGTAGAAAACCGAATGATAAGGCCATTATCAATTCCGGTAATTTCACTGGACATTGTTGGATTTTCAAAGAATCTACGGGCAGTATTGCCGTCATTCGTGTTTCCACTACCTTGTTTTGGAAGATCTACGATTAATCCCAATTGCTGTCGGAGCTGATGTTGAATGAATTTTTTTTGTTTCTCAAATTCCAATTTATCGGTACCTGTAATTCGCCATTTTTTCAATGTGAGTCTGTATGCAATATGAATGAGATACTCGAAACATCTTATCAAACAATGAAGTGAAGAGATACCAAATGACAGAGCAGATTCATCTATGTGACGATTAGTCAGGTTAAACTGTTTCAGATCTTTAGGTGTTGCTTTACAAATGTAACATTTCATACTGGAACTGTCATTCAATGCATTCCACACCTTTCCGTCTGCCATTGTTAATAACATTTTGAAATATATCACGATTTCGAATGATTCTCTCAATTTTAGTGGAAATAACTGGGTTATCTGTGAAGTCACGTACTCTTCTTCACTTTTTATAACGGCCGCAGTTTCTTTCAGAAACTGAAAACGCAAAGGCCTACAATATCTCACTGAAGATGGACGAGGATTGCTCCACAATACAGACATTTTTCCATTTGGAGATGCATATCTGAGCTGCAATGGAACGAGCCATGTCGCGAAAAGATTATGATCTGAAACTTCCAAACCAGAAGAAGCGTTTTGCTTATACTGAGATTGTCCAGATGAACCATCAAAGCCCCATTTCACAATTAATTCGAGTTTTTGTACTGATATACCCGATGATATTAAAACTGGCTCACATGCTTTAAGTAAACGAAAAGTCGTATGATTCAGAAGAGACTGCAAAGGAACTTCTGCAGAAGTATCAGTAACTTTTATTCCGTCAGGATAGCATCGCTTCTTTGCCTCAAATATTTGTTTATAACTGGGATACAAATCACTTCCCATCTCTTTTGCCTGCGAACGGATTAAATTATATTGGGATTTTGTTAGTTTCCCTTCTATTAATAATGATAATGCCTGATCTTCCGAATATTGACATTTTTCAGGTTGTTTTTTAACAGAGGCAGATGATACAATATCAGCAATACAACCAGCAACCTCTCTTTTACCCATCTTATATAAACCCATAGTTACAGTCGATGTGATTTCTTCGAAAGAATGAGATGCTAACAATTTAGAACATCTTCGTCTTTTCGTTCTTTTACTTGCATCTTCGAATGGAACTTTTGGACGCCCATGCTTATCAGAGGAAATAGATTCCCTAACTTTATTCTTATTAATAGAAAGTAATGAATTTGGAATGACCAATTCTTTGTCTAACCATGACTTGTATTTTTTGATGAATTCATGCGAATTTCTTCGGAATTTTGATTTTCTTTGCATAATCTTATTAAGAAAGAGATGAATAAAATTATTTAAATCTTTCTCACAATCAGTAGAAAGCAAACATTTCGAAAGACCTAATTTATTCAAAATAAAATCTTCAAGAAATTTGACACGAGAAGACAGATCGACATTCTCCATTGCTTCATATACTTGAAGTCGCGTAAGAGAAACCATGTTTTGTTCGTACTGTACACTCAGAGAAAAAAAATGAAAAATAAAAAAAATAAGAATTTCCTGAAAAATAAGAATTTTAACCTGAAAAAGAATTTTAACCTGAAAAAGAATAATAAACGTGGGTGAGCATGTCCTGACTCCTTAGAAGGATCGCTGGAAAAACCGTGCTGAGCGGCCCTAGTTATAGGAATCGATGTTGAATTTTAATTACGAGAAAGGATACTGGCGATGCGCCGCGTAGCAGGCGCAAGCCGAACTCTCTCGCCGCGCTGCCGCCCGCGCCGCTTTGGCTTCTGGAAGTATGTTTTACTTCAAAAAAATATTTGTCTAAACTGTAAAAATGTTATTGTCATATCTTATTTTATGGAGTCTATATAACTATAATAATTATAGTTGAGGCGCTATTTAACTATCAACTAATAGTTGACAAATATTGTTTCTGTGACTATATTTTTATAGTATTCAGTACTATTTAGTACCTATTACTTTGGAAAACTAGTTACAAGTATTTAAATTGCAGAGTTGCCAAACGAATAGTTGCCACAACTACTTCGTTTTCTCTCAGTGTATAGGAATCCAAAACGTATCGAGTTAATATGTAACGTTTATGTTATTCGGCACTCGGGATGAGCACTTTCGAGATGAGCGATGACCCAAGAGCGATAGCAGTGTAATCTGTCGATCTTTTGTCTCCGCTATAATATTATAACATAGATAACTGGCCCATCTCCATAGTTTTAGCAAAAAAAAATATAATATAAGTATATAAATATAAATGTGTGTGTGCGTGTGTGTGTATATATCTATTTTAATCAGCCTGTTTTCGGCTTTATTTTATCTTTTTTTTCTTTTAATCTCTCCTACAATATTATAATTTAAATTGTTTAATATATTTTAAAGACTATATGCTGTAGTATGCAATAGATTTTCTGTTACTATGCGTGGCGTCTTATGGACAGATACCAGGCAGCCGCAAACGTCTGGCATTTGCGCCACGCGTAGCAATACAGAATCTGTTGTATCTTGAGAATCGCTGGGAATCGCGTGTTCTCGTATTGTATATCAGTTCTTATGAGTATACACCTTATGTAGGAGAAGCCCCATCGTGGAAGTCGATGGAAGTTTTTTTCTACAACATGATATGTGGTCTATTTTGAATTATATAAAGTGGTTGTAGAAATTTAAAAACTGAATTAATCTGAATTAATTTAAGAATGATATCAGTGGTTTTTTAGAGGCTCACATGTTGATAAATTATAAGAAAAAATGTTTTATTAGTTACTTCAACAATAACTTTAAATAATCGCTATATATTTGGATTACTTATTTGAATTGCTTAAATGAGCTATGCAATACACTTAGTTCGATCATGAATTTTCTTCTCAAACAATGGCATATTTTATTAAAACTTTTATTTTTGCGTGCATTTGTTTATTAGGAAACAAGAAAAACACATATTTCCTTACAATTTTATATTTTATTTTTTTCATTTTTGGCCGGCTAAAATCAATTTGGACCCACTGTGCGGCGCACGTAGAACTTAGATTTGCGACAGCGGTTACCGAGTAACGAAAACCGTAAGAGTTACGCGAACGAAAGCGACGCGGTCCGAACCGGGGAGTCACAAAAAGGGTGACAAGCGAAAGAGCGGCGCGAAACGCTCATCAGATCGCGAGATAGCGCGTCAGGGTCACTAGGTGGTGAAGCCGTGCACGCGGCGAGAATGATAGCGACGCGGTCCGAACCGGGGAGTCATGAAACGGGTGACCAGCGAAAGAGCGGCGCGAAACGCTCCTCGGATCGCGAGATAGCGCGTCAGGGTCACTAGGTGGTGGAACCGTGCACGCGGCGAGAATGATAGCGACGCGGTCCGAACCGGGGAGTCACGAAACGGGTGACCAGCGAAAGAGCGGCGCGAAACGCTCACCGCGAGATAGCGCGTCAGGGTCACTAGGTAGTGGAAATATGCATGCCGAGAGGAAGTTAGCGACGTGATCCGAACCGCGAGAGCAAGAAATAGATGACCGGCCGAAGAACGACGCGATCCGGCCATCAGGAGGCCAGTTAGACAACCAAGCGTCATCCGCGGGGAAAAACCAGCGGGTCACCCTCAGTGAGACACCCAGGGAACAGGTCGCCGTCAAGATCGGATCACCCGAACGTGAGATACGGCGATATGTCGCCCAAACTCGATACCCGGACGTCGTCCACAGGGACTGAGGCCGGAATCGGGTTAGTAGGGACCACGATAGCGAGACCCGGGGGTCGCCGTCAATGGCGGACGTCGCAATCGCGACCTAGACATCTTCCAAGTGACCCGGGGTCACTTAAAGTGAGGTAGGAGAAGACGTGCGCACGGGTCGGCGTCGTCGTAGGGTAAAAATTACGAGTGGTGGAAAACCACTGTCCGGGGATCGATTCAGGGCATCGTATACATAGTACTACCAGTGGAAATTTCCACCGCGCACACCTGGTACTGCCAGAAGTTGTTAACAGCTATTGTAACTGCGTAGCGGCGAACATCCGGCGTACACCTGTAGATCCGAAAGTCGTAAACACCTATTGTTAACGCGGAGAACGGAAAATTACCGCGAGGAGAAAGCGGCCGAGAACCCCACCCTATTGAAAAATCTCTCATGAAAACTCATGGGGCAATACAGATGGCAATTCATGTGAGAACTAATGTGAGAACTCATGTGAAAACTTATGTGAAAACTCGTACCAAAACGTCTCATGTGTTTTCACATGAGTTTTTATGTGATATCTTATATAGCAAAAGAATTTAAATTGATATGAAAAATCAATACAAAAGTTCTTTCAATGATTGTAATATTGAGTTGTAAATCATAAAGAAATGCGTAAACGATAGTAGCAATCAATATTTTTGAATTTTTAAAATACAAAGAATATGTAGAAAATTAATAAAATTGCAGGAAGAAATATTTTATATAAGTATATCTTCTGAAGTAAAGACAATGTTTTTAATTCAATAAAAAAGATTGAAATACATAAAATACATTGAAATACATAAAATACATTGAAATACATGAAATACATTGAAATACATGAAATACATTTGAAATACATTTTTATTCCAAATGAAATACATAATACTATACATAGTTTTTATAAATTATTTGGTATTTTTTTAATAAAAACGTAAAAATGTTATAGTAAAAATAGGAAGAATGAAAAAGTAAATATTAATGTTATATACATATTGGAAGTCTAATCTAGTAATTATGAGAATTTGGCAATACAGCTATATAACAATTATTTTCTATTTTTATGAAAACGCAAATACGTTCAATTTTATCAGTTTCTACCGCTATAATTTCATTTCCTATACTACGGATCAAATTAATAGAATTACACACGGGAGTTGACGTATTAACAACATTACAAAGGGTTAATTCTTTTTCATGTTTTTGGTCAACTATAAAATAAATTATTTTAATAAAAGTATCATCTGATAACAGTGCGAAACTATTATCAGAACGCGTATTTTTCTTTTGTGAAGACGTAAAGAGACAACCGTCTTTTACAGCTTTTTGATAAATTATTGTACATTTTACAGACAAACCATACTTTACTGCAACTTTCTTATCTATTAGTACTCCGTCTCCAAAATAAGTTACTGATGATAATTTCAAACTTTTTCTAATTCTTTTAACATAAATTTCTTGACAATAGTTTAGTACTACGGGTGAAGCATGCGGGTATATATAATGACGTAAAGTATGAACACTATGTTGCATATTAATGTATCGAACAATTTGCAAATTTACACCGTTTGCGCAATGAATAGCCTGGAGTACTTCGTGATTGGCTGATTCAAAGGGGAAAGAGGAATGAGCCCAAAGAGGCCCCCAATTCATTACACTTTCCGCAATATGAAGCAGTTGGTGAACGTTGTATGTCATCGCCTTTTTTGAAAACAACTCTTCCGTTTGAAAAACGAATTTATGTAAATTCTTGTCGGCTTCATTTAATTCATCTAAACTTATATCACATTTTAGTAATATGTAGAGGTTATTAACAAATAAAGTCCAATACTGAACCATTTTTCTATTTAAAACTAATTTAAATAGAGGTAGGCTGTAGTACAGTATGAAATTTTCCTATTCCTTTGCTTTCCAATCACGTATGTCTTCAAAAGATCTAGTTAATCGTTGTAATTGGTGAGGGACTTTTATTTCTAAGAGGAATTTGTTCAGTTTATCTACTGTTGATGTTGGAATACATTTGAGGAAATTAAATGTTATTTGCTTTCCAACACCAGCGAGACAACAATGCATGTAATCAGGCACAATTTCATGTACGATATCGAAATGAGGTAAATTTATGAGAGGTGTCACATACTGTACTCCATAAACATCTTCTACGGGATTATTTTCATCAGTAAGTCTCTTCATAAACTCGATCATATTTGTTTTAGTTCTTTGTTGTGGAGAAAACTCAAGAATGAAATACTTCATACTGCCTTCATACCACTCGCCGTCATGTAAGTACCAACTACAACCGTATTTACCGTTAAATAACTTTATTCCTTGAACAGGTGCTGGCGCTTGTGAGTCAACGCAACAAATCAGTATATACTTTGATTAAACACATCTCATTGTTAATAGTGCATTTAAACTCCTTTGTCGACAATCGAATCATGGTTTCGGTAAATGGTTGTAAAAATGATGTCATTTCTGGTTTGTTTTTACCAAACCACATGCCACATGTAATTATTCTTTTCATTCTTACTTGAATAGGAAGCTCATTTACTTGTAAGTATATGGGCCAAATAGAATATCGTGAACTCTCAAACCGTGGTGCACCATCAGTGTTGAAAATTGTTGTAGCGTAGCTGTATCTTTCGTTTGCAGGTAAATTTTTTATAAATGTTCTATAATATTTACCATCAAAAATATCTCTTATTTTTCCATCAAATAATCTTTCCTTTACAATATGATCATAATATTTTTCATTTTCTTCTATTAAAAGTTTGATATTTTTCGTCGGATCAATAATTATAAAAATATTTGGGGACGATGGATTATTTAGATCAATTATCTCAGAGCACACGCTGCAAGTAATAAAGGATTTAAAATCTTGTATTCTTCCAACATAAGTACAGCACTTCGGACAAATTCCATGAAACTCTGATCGACTTTTTGGATTCAGAATATTGTCCAGTATCCAACGCGTATCAGGTAATATTGGACGAGGAAACATTATGTTAATAAGTCGGAATAGATCAGAAATTTCACTTAAAGATGACTTATACTTCAAGGCGTGTTCAACAATCATTAAAAATAATTCATCTGGTGATTTATTCGAAGAAATGTCAATACAATCTTGAAAATCTTTATTTAACACCAGATCTTGCAATTTACGTGATTAATTAACATTTTTTTCACTACTCTCATCTCTTAAATTATTTATTAAATCTGTATCCAATTCCATGAATTTATTTCTCGTACAATGAATCTAGAAAAATATTTCTTAATTTTACCATATATATGTACATGTATATACATATATTAATATTAATAAAATTAATATTAATAAAATTAATATTAATAAAATTATTGTTAGAAATTTATTGATATACTAAATATTATATATTTGCTAAACATAACAATTTTATTCTACATAGAAATATTCAGAAGCTTTCCTAATGAAAAATCTCTTATAAGAACTCATACGATCTCTCTTACTATCTAAGATGTTATCTCAATAAAAAAAAAATATTATGTTCTTATATATGAAATATTGCGCACCTTGTCTTTATCTGTGGTATCAGTTTCCTTAAAATTGGAATAATCTGTTATGACTTGCATTTCATTAACAGCGTTCCTTGAGGATGAGAATGCCTCTTCAATACGATTAACTACTTCTGTATTGTTGTTTTCTCTAATAATGTCGAGTATGTTTTCGTCAACATGTCCAGTTTCCATATTTTCGTTTATCTTTAGAGTAATGTTTTCGTTGGTATTTCTATTGTCTGAAGAATTGATTTCCTGAAACATTATATTATGAAAAAATATTGTATTTAATAAGAGAAATAACTAATACATTTTGGCGACTTATGCAAATAATGTTATAAAAATAAAATGTTTCTACTAAAAAAAAATCGTATAACAAAACCATTCACAGCAAAAAGAATCAAGAATCAAATACAATGACATATTATAAAAAAGTTCAGTTTTTCAGGGTTGCTCCTACTTTTTCATAATTTGTTTTTACAATTTTTTCCACTAATGATACAAGTCTTAAATTGTTGATATAATTATACATCAATTTTTTTATAAATATTATGTGATGTTTTTTACAATTGATTATGAGCTTAAAGTTTACATAGTTGAAACGCAACAAAAATTTTTTAAAATGTTAAATATTCTTGATTTATCAACACATAGGTATCACATTTGGCTACACTATTTCTTAATATTAATTTAAAGCTATTTGACGAATAATTATGAAAAAAAATATGGTTCTGAAATAACAAAAGTTGTGTATCATTTTAAGTGATTCAGCTGAATATTTCTTAAAGTAAAAGAGATTGGAAAAAATGTTCCAGACTAAAGTTGTATGGTTTCAAGGGGTACATAAGATGGTGTCATTAGTTTCACCTTAAATAGTTGCTTGAAGGTCACGTAAAGGTCACCTTCAATTTTTTAAATAGAACCACCTACTTTTTATTACATATTCTTGTAGCTTATTTCGAGGGCTTTCCAAAACACTATAAGAAAGTATTTTTTCATTAAGAACTTTTGGAATTATAAGGCTTGAAAGTTCTAGTATTTTGACATAAAATACAAAATATCTTGTAAAACATTAAGTTTGCGGTAATGTTACCTTAATACTTTTATGCACAGAATAATGAGACGAATCACGTGGTATAAAAAAAAGCATAGTTCCTTTAAGAAAAAATATGTAATTTGCTTTTTCTTAAAAGCAACTATGTCTTTTTTTCATACCAATTGATTTGTCTCATTATTCTGCGCATAAAAGTATTAAGGTAACATTACCGAAAACTTAATGTTTTACAAGATATTTTGTATTTTATGTCAAAATACTAGAACTTTCAAGCCTTATAATTCCAAAAATTCTTAATGAAAAAATATTTTCTTATAGTGTTTTGGAAAGCCCTTGAGATAAGCTACAAGAATATGTAATAAAAAGTAGGTAGTTCTATTTAAAAAATTGAAGGTGACCTTTACGTGACCTTCAAGCAACTATTTAAGGTGAAACTAATGACACCATCTTATGTACCCCTTGAAACCATACAACTTTGGTCTGGAACATTTTTTCCAATCTTTTTTACTTTAAGAGATATTCAGCTGAATCACTTAAAATGATACACCCTGTATAATTTTTGCTGCGATTGAATGTTGAATGTTCAAATAGTATATGTATAAGAATCGATGCAAAACCACAATTTTTCCAGATAGTTTTATAGTGTTCTAGTACAATAGAACAGGTGAGACAAGAAATATTACAGAATAACTACTGGTTATACAATATTATGATATTAAAATCAATGCAAATACAATTTTTAATAATGTTAATCTATAGAATTTATAATATTGCAAAGTTTAAATATTATTGGAAAAATTTGCAAATATGTGTTGAAACTGAATTACAATATTAGAATGTATTCAGCATACCCTGAAAAAAATAATAAAAATGTAATATCATCAAGAACTACAAATTACGAGTATTAAATAGGCAAAACTGATAAAATGTTATAAAATGAGGTGCTACAAAACAAATGAGTGATAAATAATAATTTTTTCTTCTTAGTTTTATCGTTTAAATCATTTCAATATGTTATACATTTTTATTGCACCCGCAATTAAAACTAGTTTATAAATATTAATCTATGAAGTCATTATTGAATAAAATTTTGCTTATAAAAATAAATTATTTAAATAATGTATATATTTACAGAAAACCATGTTTAATTGTAGAGGTAGTAAATAAAACTTATTGTTATTATTATTATTATTATTATTGCTGTTGCTGTTGTTAGTAGTATAGTATTTTAAACTATTCTAAAGCACTTACAAATATATGTGTTGGTCTTGAAAGAGTGGAATTTAATCTTCTTAAAACCCTTGGGCTAACATCATCAATGTTACATGAATGCAAGTAATTTTTATAGCCTCGCCCGTATTCCTCTTGCTGTCCATCTGCCATTTTTTTGTTATATTACAAATCTCTGCAGTAATATGTTCACAAAACAACTGATTACTGTCTGAAATAAAATAAAAAACGATTACTTATTTTTAACAGCAAACATTCAAGCATAGCCCAGTAAAAACAACCTCAAAATGATGTCAAAGTGACATCAAATTGATGAGAAAAATGTTAAAATGAGTGATCAAAATGATGGCAATATAACTGTATAACGTCCCATATCATGATAGTGATTTGGACTGTCATTTTGACGTCTGTTTGACGTCAAGATGACAATCACCCTGTACAAGAATATAAATGCACGATTTAAATTAAATTATAATAAACAAGAGCAAAATAAGGACAAAATATATTATTAAATATAATATATTACACACGGTACAACAGTTCATAGATGAGTTAACATTATTATAAATATACATAAAAAAAAAACAATAATGAGGGATGAGCTACGAGTTATCACTTTTGGTTACTTAATACGTTAACCAAAGGATTATACGCGTCATATTATGATAATATTTTTGTATTACGAGTCGTGATAAAGCCTTAAGAATCAGAATGACGAAACATTTCACCTTTTATTTTGTCAATAAGTGCCTGATGTCTCAGGAAACTCCGGATCCCAAAAACCTTTAAAAAGATTATATTTATTATAAAAAACAAAAAAGTAATAATAAAATAAAATATTATACCTTCAGGTGTATTCGGTCGCTTATATTTGTATCGATGTCGCGAGACTTGATTCTTCCGTTTTTTTAAATCTTCTTCTAACAATGACAACATTTCATAATACTAAAAATCAAATATCATGAATTACTTTTTTATAAGACAAAACATTATATTTATTTATTTATATATTTATTTATATATATTTATTTATATCTCATATAAATTATACTGTTAATATTGCATTAAAAATAAAACTCACTTCTCTGCATTGCCAGCAATCCGAGCTGTTTAATTTTGCTCTGTAATTTTTACATCGCATGTTAAGCTTTCTTTTTGACCATCTATAAATAATGTTTTTATTAGATATTTAAGCAACTTACGTTACCACAACTGTTAAGTGATATTTACACATTAATCTTATCCTTTTTTAACAATTTTTTTCAGGTGACTTATTTTTAGTAACAGCTGTTGCATTTGCATTATTCTCCTCGACTGGATAAAATGTAGGTCGACATGCGCATTGTTTCCGTCTTTTCTTTCGATATGATAATACCGACGGACTTTGTGGCTCATTATTTTCTTTAGTATTTTTGTGATGCAAAACATTTGCATCTGATGGAACAAATTCAGTATCGGAACCTAATTCCAATAATGGGACACTATCGTTTTCTTGCATAGCATTAAGTGTTGACATCGCTTCACATCCTAATAATTGTTTTCGAACAAGGTATTAATTGCATTAACTGTAATTTGGGATAAAAAATGACTACAAAATCACGTATACATATATGTATACTAGATTTTTCGCCCGCGCTTCGCGCGGACTCTAAATCTATTCCCTTCTTCCCGAACTCACCCATTAATTAGGAGTACCAATAGAACCCCATAAAACCCAATTTTCAACTTCATAGTAGCGATCCCCATAAAATTAGTAATCTTTTGGTACAGGTTTCATCAACAAAAAATTAAAAAAATTTTGGCACCGGTTTTAAGAAAATCGATCCATTAATAAAAAATTATCCATTAATGAAAAATTAAACTTATTCTTCAAAAATTAAAAAAATTTTTGCACTGGTTTTAAGAAAATCGGTCAATTAATACTTATTATTTCTCGAGATTTGAATAATTTCCAAACCAGTTTGTAAAAAATCGGTAACAAAAAATTATCTATAAAAAAAATTTAGCTTGATATCTCAAAGTTTGCGGAAATTGGAGCAATCACGTTATTAGCAATTTTTTTAATTCTATTACATTCTTTAGTTCTTTCTAATCCTATTTTATATATAATTCGCTTTAAAATTCGGTCCATTAACGAATGAGTAGTTCGCGGACAGACAGACAAACAGTCGGGTTTTATATTATAAGTATGTTTTTGGCACCAGTTTTAAGAAAATCAATACATTAATGAAAAATTAAATTTTTAGCACCAGTTTCAAGAAAATCAATACATTAACGAAAAATTACCAATACAAATTATCAATAAAAAAAATGTTAATACATATTTTGCGGACAGAAGAATTAGATAATTTTTAACACCAGTTTTAAAAAAATCAATACATTAATGAAAAATTTAATTTTTTTCTGAACCGGTTTCCCAAAACATTGGTAACGAAAAATTAACCACATCATGGCAATTCCCGGAAAATTTTACGCCTACATCATATACAATTCTTTGAGATACAGTCCATTAACGAATGAGTAGTTCGCGGACAGACAGACAAACAGTCGGATTTTATATTATAGTATAAAGTATGATAGAGATATATATTATTTTTTTCGCGCGTTGCGCGGATGTACCGGTGGAATGTGTTTCAAAATTTTTCAAATTTTTCGAGGATGGCGGTGATGTGTATAATTTTTCATAACCGATTTTTTGGAAACCGTAATCTCTGCAATCAAAATATTTATATCGTTAAATATCAATACTACATTCTTTAGTTTTTTCTTCTCCTATTTTATGTAATTCTTTCAGATTCGGTCAATTATTTCCCGAGAAATTTGAAAAATTTCTGAACCGGTTTCCAAAAAAATTAGTAACAATAAATAATACACTTTATAGCATTCCCCAAAAAATTCTACCTCTACTTCATATACAATTCTTTAAGATTGGACCGGTATCAGAAATTTTTACAATTTTTCGGGAAATAATTGACCGAATCTTAAAGATTTATAGATCAAACAAGGATAGAATTTTCCGGGAAGTACTATAAAGTGTATAATTTTTCGTTACCAATCTTTTTAAAAGCCGGTACCGAAATTTTTTAACTACAATATCTCGATTCTACGATCGTATAATCGTCTTTGAATGCGTTTCAAATCGTTTGCGGAGCGCCGCTGTTAGCGCTATTGATGCGTCATTCTGTCCTTGTTTTACATCTAATAAGCAATAAAGATAAATAGAATGTGCAATACTTGCAATAGCGCTAATAGCGCGCTCCGCGAACGCAACTTTTATGAGCAGAATGAAGATTAGAAACTTTAAACTGAGCGAGATGTCTTCTCTTTTATCTGCCTCGTGTTTATCCATATAACAATTGATATGATGAACCATTGTCGCCAGCTTACAGACAGTTTTATCGCGTTTAAAGAAAATGTTTAATTAACTCAGTTAGCTCGAGACATAGACTATGTTTCCATCGAGGGTTCAAATCGGCTCAGAGTCAGCCAAGTCAGCCAATAGCTATGCTGGTTACAATTGCAATTAGGTTAATTCCGTTATAACCAGCAAACCGTTATACCATTGGCTAACTGGTTGACTCTGACCCGATTTAAACCCTCGATGAAAACATAGTCATATAAGCGTTCGAAATCAAGAAACGGTGCATCGATGACTTGTGTACGTATACAACCAGTTTACACATAGTTTTATCGCGTTTAGAGAAACGAGCGTACGACTGATAATCTGATCTCAGGAATTCCACCGCACTGAAATATTTACCTTTTTTTTCTCCACACGAGCTCGGGCCGTGCCACGCAAATCGATGGACGCTTTCACGACACTTTACACCGGATTTCGAATTTCGATTCGACGTCGCACTCGATGTCCGTTTCAGGTTCAACGTGTCGCGAAAAACGGCGAAATGTGAGGAGAAGATTATCACACGCGACGAGATCGCAACCACTATGATACCATGCGATAAATGTAATTCTAAATGACCAATCGGCACACAGTGTTCTCCCGCGACAATATAGCTCCGGTAACTTAGCCGGTCAACTTCGACTTTATTAATTTTCATATTTTTTATCGTTTGTTGGTCGTTTGTTGGTGATTGTTGGCCTAATTACAACGTTTGTTGGTTCTTAATTTTTTTTTTAATTAAAAAGAAAAATTAGCATTAAGTTAGCCGGAAAAATTTTATTTTTAATTTCAAAAAAGCCTAATCGATGCGTAATCGTTTGCTGATGATTGTTGGTCTAATTTTAGCGTTTGTTGGTTTATTATTAGTCTTAAAAACGAAAAAAAAACGAAAAATTATCTCACATATTAAAGTAATTGAAGATTGGTTTATTTGCCTACGACTTAAGCTTTATTTCTATCAATTTAAGGCTAACATCTATAAAACTGCCATATGAATACGGGCCTTAACATCGGCAGAAAATCGCGAAAAGATCAAGAAACATGGTGGTTCGTGATTCCTGTCTTTTTGCGCCGTCATCATTTCAACGAGAGACCGAGTGAGATTAGATTAAGGTAATTAATGTAGAATTCTATATGCTAATGTTTTGAGCAGAACGTTCTTTGATTTCTAATAGCGTTTTTCACTGGCAGAGCTGGTGCGCATTTAGTGCACTGCACATTGAAGCCGTCGTACACAAATCAACGTAATGTGTATGCTTAGTATAAACAGGTTAAATCATGATTGCATTATTTGATAAAAAATGTACTGCGTATTTTATCAGTCGAAATATTTGCATTTTACTTTGAATATTAAGATTAAATCAGTGTACAAGAGCTTTAATGTGCACTGAGTGCGTACCAGCTCTGCCAGTGAAAAACGCTATAAGAGGATTTATATTTTATTTTTTCTTGCATAGATAAACAGAATGTTATCGGAAAGTCATCTAAGCATTTTGAGAAGAATCTTCGGAAAGATGAACGTAGAAACCAATTGTTGCAATTAAGAAGAAAGAAGCGCGAGCAAGTATTTGCGCAGAAGACAAATCTCGGTGGTTTTTCTTCGTCACCTGTTCTTGTCTGCGTATTATGAAGGAATATTTTTTTATATATATTCCTTTATAATTTATGTTACAGGTTGCACCTGTTTTACAAAATCTTCAAGGTTCAAATAAAAAGTAAAGTTATATATTTCTTTATAATGCATATTTAGTGTTACTTTGTTTTTACTGTGATCAAGTTAATAAAAGTGTAACTTTTTTTAGGTTGGTTCAGCAGTTATAGCTATATTTTCTGAAGATAAAGCTCTTTATCGAGCGGAAGTTCTGAATATTGATACGCGGAAGGATGCATACGTAGTTCAGTACATAGATTTTGGAAATTGCGCAGTCTAATCAACATCGCGTATTTCAAATTCGACATCGATGACATCTCCGGAGAGTTAGATGCAAAGAGACCGGTACCTTTCCGCTTGACGCCCAATATCTTCGAATTTCTCACAACTATAGGTCAGTCAGACACAATCTTAATCTTCTCGTCTGTCGACGTGAAAATAAAGATATTTTAATATAGACATTCCTTGTGCTTGGATAAATTCAAATGTTATATAAAAATACTTGTAGTAAATCCGATATTCATTACTGTGCAGACCGTTGCCAAATTCTTTCAGGTTTCACGATGTTAATTCTTTTGCAGGAGTTTGCGGACCATTGACCGCTAGCGCGATCGCCACAGCGCGCTGTTTGGTTCAGCCCACGTTCCAGCTGCATGCTATACTTCGCACAATTTTGCGGGATGAAGTGATCGCGGACCATAAACGGCAAGAAGACGCCGAGGGCACATCACAAGAGCCGACCGATCTAAAGGGTGAACCACGCGGTCAACGCGATTGTCGGTAGACTAAATTCTCTCGCGAATTTCGACGGCATTGACAGTAAGGTCAGCACACTAGTAGCCGCTGCCAATAGCCATGACAATCTCTGCAGAATGGATCCCTCGTGGCACTTATGGCTGTAAGATACAGAACGTTTGGCCTAACAACACATTTGTGCTATAACGAGAAAAGGATTAAAATCATTATCGCATTATTCATTTTATTTTCTTGCCCATATACGTTCTTATATTTTATAACACTGACGCTAGCTTTCAGGAAGTTATTGAAAAATGAAAGATGATAAAGAGAAGTTAGACGCTAGAAAAGTATTATTTATAATCTATACATATATATAGATATATGAATATACGTAGTTTATATGCATTATAACATTAATTTTGTACAACGTAAATCGAAACTATTTGTAAACTGCGAATTTAATTCTATTCTCTAACTCTTACTCTGTATATGTATTATATTGCTTATAGATTCGGTTTCACTATATATAAACATACTGTTTGCTAATGCATAGCACTTCAATGTAACGTAAAGCTCCAGTTCGAGTTCCTAGTAAGTAAACTATATTTTAAGAAACTTGTGCAGATAATTTGTAAGAATAGTTCTTGCTAAGAAGTGGAATATAGACCTGAGATACATATAGTACTTATTTATTGTAAAAGACATGAACATTAGGATCTATATGAAAATTGTATGAAATAATAAGGTTCTTAAAAAAAAATGACGTTTTGTTACTTCAAACAAATCTATAATTTTTACAGTAAAACACTTTCCACAAGTGAGAAACGGAAGCATACATTGGAGAAGTAGGTTTTTTTTCAAGAGAATTCTACTAGGAAACGTATATTCACGTATGAATACGAGAATTCTCTTCAATTTTATGTAAATTCAATCAGGTTGAAGCTTATATTCTTATAAAATAATATATATTCTTAATGATCACATAAATAATCTTTATTTATAAAAATACAACTTATTTAAATTTCAGTTCTTTGAACGCAAACATAATGCGCATATCATGAAACACTGTATCATGTTTTTAAGTGATCACATTTAGGTATGTATGATATACTTTATTCTATCATTTTTTTTAGCACATACGGTAAGTTTGACATTTATTTTATACGTACGTAGATAATTTTTAACAAATGCCATGCATCAAATATAATATTCTTCTTCTGTGTTTTTATAAAATTCATATAAAATAATTGTATATAACAATAAATCAAATTAAAATAAAGCAACATTTCCAAAAAAAACAGCAAAAATAAACATTCATATCACTGAAGACTAGAAACTTAAAGGAACATCAATTCACATAAATCATCGAACTCTATGACATATTGTAGAGTTGGTCTATTTAGACCTTTAAAGGAATAGCATTTAGTTTTATATAAAACAAAAACTCTTCTATTGCATAGTGAATCACACTGAGTCCTTTAGGAGAGTTTATAGAATCTTGAAATTGTCTCCGATCATTAATGTTTTTGTAAATATACTGCAAACGAACCACCATGTTTCTTGATCTTTTCGCGATTTTCTGCCGATGTTAAGGCCCGTATTCATATGGCAGTTTTATAGATGTTAGCCTTAAATTGATAGAAATAAAGCTTAAGTCGTAGGCAAATAAACCAATCTTCGATTACTTTAATATGTGAGATAATTTTTCGTTTTTTTTTCGTTTTTAAGACTAATAATAAACCAACAAACGCTAAAATTAGACCAACAATCATCAGCAAACGATTACGCATCGATTAGGCTTTTTTGAAATTAAAAATAAAATTTTTCCGGCTAACTTAATGCTAATTTTTCTTTTTAAATTAAAAAAAAAATTAAGAACCAACAAACGTTGTAATTAGGCCAACAATCACCAACAAACGACCAACAAACGATAAAAAAATATGAAAATTAATAAAGTCGAAGTTGACCGGCCAAGTTACCGGAGCTCGACAATATCCCTCTCACGTAGCGAGTGCCGAGCAGGGGCCATACACTCCCGTACTATTAGGTCTGTTCGTTTTAGCCGAACTTTTTGTACGGTTCATCTTTCCTCTCTTTCTTTTCACGTTGGAGAGACAAAGAGAAAAGATGAACCGTGCAAGAAGTTCAGCTAAAAACGAACAGGTTTACCCAGATCAGCGTTGCCAACCATACGATAATTATCGTACTCGTACTATAATTTCACTACATGTACGATGTACGATAGTAAGGGCCGGTATCACAGTCTCCGATTAAAGGCCATTAAACGTGATTCTCCGATTAAACTCACTCTTTGTCTCTTTCTAGGGGGATAGTTAGAAAGAAATGCAGAGTGAGTTTAATCGGAGAATCACGTTAATCGGAGACTGTGATACCGGCCCTAAGTAACTATCGTATGTACATCGTACACTAAAAATGCAATAATTTAGGTTATATTTGTACTTATTTTAATTTCTTGAGTTAATATCGGTGGCAATGGCCGCGTTCAGCAGACACAACTGTTGAGTCTCGTCTTATCAACACTGCGTTGATTGGTTGGTTCTAAAAGTAAGAACCAATCACGTATTCACGTTCGACTGCTACTGAGAATGGTCCGCACTCTGCAGTCAGTTCAGGTGTAGAGAATGGTTACTACGTCGCTACGTGTGGCTAGTGCAGAGTGCAGGCTACTCGTCACTCGCTACGGATACGTGTGTGGATACGTGAGACTTGAGAGGGAAAACACTGTTTGCCGATTGGCCATTTCGAATTGCATTTATCGTGCAATTTCATCGTGGATGCGATCTCGTCGCATGTGATAATCTTCTCCTTACATTTCGCCGTTTTTCGCGACACGTTGAACCTGAAACGGACATCGAGTGCGACGTCGAATCGAAATTCGAAATCCGGTGTAAAGTGTCGTGAAAGCGTCCATCGATTTGCGTGGCACGGCCCGAGCTTGTGTGGAAAAAAAAAAGGTAAATATTTCAGTGCGGTGGAATTCTTGGGATCAGATTATCAGTCGTACGCTCGTTTCTCTAAACGCGATAAAACTATCTGTAAGCTGGTTGTATACGTATACAAGCCATCGATTCACCGTTTCTTGATTTCGAACGCTTATATGTCTCGAGCTAACTCAGTTAATTAAACATTTTTTCAGCCGTATTGTCCCGTGTAAAGAAAGAGGTAGGACAGACAAAGCAGGAGCCAGTAACCAAAAAGGAAGACGAAGGAACTAGTGAGCTAGAAATTTTAGATTGCGTAGATCGTGAAAATAGACGGCCCGAGCTCGTGCGGAGAATTAAAAAAGGTAAATATTGCAGTGCGGTGGAATTCCTGGGATCAGATTATCAGTCGTACGCTCGTTTCTCTAAACGCGATAAAACTATGTGTAAACTGGTTGTATACGTACACAAGCCATCGATGCACCGTTTCTTGATTTCGAACGCTTATATGACTATGTTTCCATCGAGGGTTTAAATCGGGTCAGAGTCAACCAGTTAGCCAATGGTTGAAACGTAGTAATAGTCTATCCTTTCAGTGTTACGCAGTATCGGGACTACATTTATTGGGCAAATTGGAATACAGGTGACATTGAGAGGGCGGACAAACTCACTGGAGCGAATTGTACCAAGATTGGCAAGATCGACAAGAAAAACACAAGTACGTATACATAGAAAGAGAGTTGTTTTTTGTATATATTATTATATAACGACAATGATTCGAATTCGTCAATATAAATTTTATCTCTTCTGTATAAGTAAAACATAATTTTTGCTATTAGGTATGAATGATAATTCAACAAAATCACAAGCCACATACGCTGCAGTTCGCTTTTACTCGGACGAGACAAGAAAAGTGTCTGTTGTGCCAATATCACATGTCCAAGATTTTAATGCAGAAAACTATTCTAATGAACCATATTTTATTAGAAGATACAATGACAGCAATGACAAATTTAGTCTGTCACCGGGAGAAGTTTTATCTGTTTCAGGTAAATATATTACTTTTTTGTACTGAATATTGGTTAGGCTGCATTCGAAAACATCACTCAAGTGTGCCTCCGTGTATCATGTTATTCTTGTTGTTCACCAAATGTTAAATAAGGATAAAATGAAACACAAAGGCACTTGAGAGACATTTCCGAACGCAGCCTTACTTTGCACCTGCTAACACTGATTTTTCAATTTGTACAAACTTATTAACTATGAATAATTAAATATTATTCATTTCATTTAATGATTTTTTTATACATTCAGTAAAATTAAAATTAATATTTTAAATATGATATCTGTTAGGTAATTTAATGGTAAATAATATTAAATGTAAATGTCAATAATTGAGGTCTTGAAGAAAATATTGATATATTGTCTGTTCTTCCAGTAATATGAAAATACATAATACATATTTATGTTCTTAATCAAAATAATACTTCAAAATTATATTCAAAATGTTAATAAGCAATTTGTATATATATTTGAGCTGTGATTCGTTGTAAACTGTAACAGTACTTTCAAAACTTGTTAATACTTTACTGAATTAAACTTTATTGCTTTTAAATGCAAAATATTGAATTATACATATGTGTTATTAATTTATCTTATTTTCATAATTGATCTTATTCGAATAATATATTGAAACTTCTTAGAAGTATTTTTCAGTCTTGTTTCTGCTGGGATATGTATTGAAAAAATTTTAGCGAATTATTTATTAAAATTGTTTGCAATATTTAAATTGACAATATAAATGACTTCAGTTAATCTGAAACAATAATTTAAAAAATGTTAAGTTCCCACTTTTTTCACTTATATTCCTTAAGAAATATTTATTTTCTTTTCTTAATAATTTCTTTGTATCCAATAACAGGAGTAAAAATTTATTGGAAACTAATTTTTATTGTACCTTTTTTTATTTGAAATGTAGAAAATTAATATTTTGAATTTAAGTCATGATTTTCCTACAAAATTGTTATCAATATTTTAAGGACTGTAAAAAATTTTACAGCATTTTTTAATGTAAAAATTAATTAATTAAATTAATAATTTATATTAATTTGAATACATATTACAGTATATAGCATACTGAAGCTTCATTAAAAAATAACTGAAAAATTTCTTGTAACGCTTGATTGTTCCAATTAAACTTATTAAACCATAAAGTGCATTGTTGAATATAAAAAGAATAGAGAAGAAGCAAAAAGAAAAATTATTTAAGAATCAATGTTTGCAAACAGTAATGTTCATTCAGTTTTGAAAAAAGGTTCTTTCTTTATTGTAAAGTCTAATTTATTATAAATAACTTGTTGCAGATAATAGAGAAAATTTATTAAACAGAAGCGAACGCCACAAATTTAAAAAAATACGACGCAGTGATGCATTGGAAAAATTACGTTTAAAATCAAAAGATCGTGGTATTCACGAAAAAAAAAGGTAAAGTAACGAATATTTGTTTTTTCGTACTTATTGTAATGTTTGATTATTGACTTTGCTATTACAAGTAATAATAACAGTGACAATAATATAAACAACAATAACAATAATAATAATAATGATAATATTAATTACAGAAAATTTGAACCAAATTGAAGAAACTAGCAAAACTAAAGAGTGGAAAAAAACAGTTGAATAAATTTTTGAAAGGAAGACGACGATTGATTCATAGCGATGAAAGTGATAACGTTTTTACAGAAAATGAAAATGATGAATCAAACAAACAAGGTAAAGAGGGAAAAGTTAAATAAATATTATATTATTACTTATTCAAGCATGTAAATAGATAAAACGATAAATTTTAATATTATTTACTGCATAATTTTCTTCTTGAAGACTTTGAAAGTACTAAAATTACATCTCGTAGTATCATTGACGATAGCCCCAGAAGAGCTTCAAGAGCTTTAAAATCCTTAACACTAGAACTTCAACGAAACGATAATCGTATTGATCCTCACGATGAGCAGATACCACGTAATGTTACATAAGAAATTAAATATTTTTGTAAAGACTTCAGTAATTTATCTTTTAAAATCATTTTTTTTATTATACAATATAAATTTAATATGTGTAAAAAAACTATTTCAAAACTTAACGTATATTATTGTGTAATGTTGTAGTTGAAAATTATGAAAATATTAGAAATGCACGGTCTCCTACTATTAATAATAATCACAGTCCTGTGAGAAGTCCAGGAAACCAACATGCACAATCATCTTTACCGCATAACACCGTCAATAATGATGATGATGAAAGATCAAGTAATGTAGTTTTGTAGAATGAAGCAATTTTTTATTTTTTTTTAATTAACGTAATTTAATTTTTATTTATATTTTTATTATTCAGTAATAAATGAATATGTAGAAACTCCTTCATCCAGACAAAGAAAAAGTTGCATTGTTTACCGACATACACAATCACTTTTACCGCATAATCATAGTCCTCTGAGAAGTCCAAGAAACCAACATGCACAATTACCTTTACCGCATAATCACAGTCCTGTGAGAAATCTAGGAAACCAACATGCACAAAATGAGCATGTAGAAACTCCTCCGTCCAGACGAAGAAGTTGCATTGTTTACCAACCAAAAAGAGGTATAGATTTACAATATTATCATACTTCTTAGATGTAATTGAAGAACATTCTTTTTCCTTGTATTGTAGTAGATTATATATAAAGTAACATCTTATAAAAATAATTTAATTTTTATGTAGTTCTAAGGGAATTAGCAGAAGAGCGTGATGATACAGATGATGATAATATATATAATAATCGGCTGTCATCAGACATACGGGAAGTGAATCCAGAGAACTTTGAGTTATATCAAAAAGAAGGAGATGAGGTATGCTATATTTTATTCATACAACATTGTATAATTTTAAATTTGTATATTTGTAAATAAAAAAATGTAATTATTTACTATTATATATTTCTTACTAGATATATGTAGGCTGCGGAAAATTCATCCAATTATCCTTCTGGGAATATCTAAAACAACGTGGTCCCGGAGTGTTTTTGCGAGAGTTACTTTTGATTTTTTGGACTAAACACACACTAGTAAATAGATGTACAAAGGAGTCGAAAACACATGTTGGACTACAAAATAGATCACCTCGTAAGCAGTTGACACCGAGGAAATATAAAGTACTCCGTTGTAAGTAATAGCGTTATCGCATTAAAAAATTCATAATTATGATTATTAAATAAATTATTATTAATATTTAATTATTTTCTCTATTTTATTTATAGGTGTATACAAAGATTACTTAATGAACTCTATGGAAGTAAAAACTCTATCAAGTAAAAAAAGAAAAATTTTAAGATATTTGAATAGAAATATTGGATATAAAATCAGAGATTTACGTAATGCTACGTACGAGAAACTATTATAAGTTATTACTTATAATAGTTTCTCAAAACTTATTTCACAATTTATTTTACCGCATAGCGTATTTATGTATAACTATAATTATAATTATAGTGTATATCGTATAAAAGTCATTTATCTATACATATATATATATTTTTTTAATAATTTTTAATAAGGAATTAATAAGAGAATTAACCCTTATTAACTTTAACCCCTTTAGAAAATTCGATTTACATAATGATAAATTTCAGGAAAGTCCCAAAATTAAAACCCTGAAACTTTCCTATTTAATGTTTTTAGAAAAATGTTTTCCTTTCGAATTATTTCAGGGTTTCATTCACTTATCCTGTATAGTACACACTAATCAAAGAAATAAAAACTATATTATTTTGTTATTTTATTACAAATCAATTTAGTTATTACATGTTTTATAGAAACGTTTTTTTATACTTTATAAACCTAAGAACTTAAGGTGTTAATGTAATTTTTAAAACAAATTATATTATATTTATTGGAATAAATGATTCATTGTCCAAAAATATACTTTCTATACATATAATTATTTTTTGTGTTCTATAATATAATTAAATCATCATTTCTTTTTTTTTCTCTATTACATTATTTTAAAAATAATATATAAGTATTGTTATCATGAATTGCTTACTTTTCTATGATTTACAATGCAAAAGCGTAATTATGGCAAGAACTTTTGTATTAATATTTTACATATCTTTTAATTATTTTGCTATATAAAAATGAGATGTCACATGATAACTCATGCGATAACTCATGTGATGTTTTGGTACGAGATTTCACAAAAGTTATCACATGAGTTGTCACATTTGTGAACACATGAATTGCCACCTGTATTGCCACATGAGTTTTCATCAGAGATTTTTCAATAGGGCATGGTGGGGGTAATTTACCGTAGGTAGGAAGCCCGAGAGAGGAATATTCCTCGAGGCAGTCTGTCGTGGACGCTCGTAGGTATAAACTGTCTCGCGCGTATATCTCGGAGTATCGTTCGAATTATCGCGATTACGTACCGAATTACGAAATTAACGTACCACAGCGTTCGAAACAAACGGCAATGCCCGCGAAACGCGTTACTCGTTGCCGATACGAAAGGCGAAAGGTTTTGACGTACCGTAAACGAAAACTTCGCACTTTGCGAGACGTGCGACCGCCATCTTGTGCGGGAACAACAACTGTGAATAACCATCGACTTGGCGACTTTGGGAGGCGATTGATATCAAGTCCCTGACAACAGGCGATGGTGAAGAGGACCCCGTGGCGGGATTCTGAAAATTGAATTATTTAAACAAATTGAGGAACCATAGAGTCATTCACGTTAAAGATACTTACCTTCTCGGTGGAAATAGGACAAACCGAGTGGCGACCGATGACTTTTAGGACAACTTAGCGTCCCCCGTAGCCCGATTATGTATCGTTCGGTTACAACCTAACCTAAAAAAGTAAAATAAATATTTGAAACAATTTTTTTCTAATTTTTTTGATAGTTGCAGGTCTAATTACTGTAGAAAATTGTATATTTTAGTGTTCTACATGTATTATAATTTTTTCAAATTTTTTGGAATGGTGGGCCGTACTAAAAAATGCGAAAAACCCTATTTTTAGCCACTTTTGGGCCTTTTATGGTCCTCAAATGATTGATAGTGCCTTAACTGACTTTAAAAAAACATAATATATTACTTTTGGATATATGTTGTTAATATTTGATACATTCCGATACGTCTCATATGTTTTTGATCATGAAATCAGTCATAACTCAACGAGAAAACCCTAATTTTTGTATAAAAGTGCCTATTTTTTTTGTCGCTTTCTGGATTTTCGGTTATTTTATTTAAGTTTTTTTTTGCATATAATCGATAAATATATTTTCATTATAGCACCACGAACGATTTGCAACTCCAAAATACATTTTACTGAGCCCCAAAATCCACTCTGAATCGTATTTGGAGGTTAAAAATTCAATATGGTGCTAGAAACAAAAATATTCTGCGCATGCGCCAATAAGCACACGTGCACGCTAGCATGTATGCACAAAAACGCAAACATGCTTGCATTCCTTTCGTTCGACGCCATGTTGAATTTCGTGGCTTTCCATGAGCGATACTTTTTGGTCTCAAGTGTTCGGATCTATGGTCAAGAGAGAATTATAACCTAGAATTCTGTTTTCATACTGTTGATTTTTAAAGTGTAATTCATTAACAATATATAAATAAATCTTTTAATCTGAGAACATAGTCTAGAACTATATATACTGATTGATAAATAAATTGAATAATTCAATCATATTTCAAACAGGTAAACAAGATGTCCGAAACGAATGATGAACCTCCAGCAAAACAAGCGAAGAGAAATGAATTGAAATGTGTTCATTGTAATACATTCATACGTAAAACAACTGGTGTTCCAAAATCTATTGGTACACGCGACGATGCCATAAAAATGTATGAAGATTTTCAATTTCATGTACAAGTTGGTGATATCATTTGCGCTAAATGTCGTTCTCGACTGAGATGTCAGAAGTCTCCTCAATAAATCACAAAAAACTCAAGGCAGTGAACCCTCTACGTCATCTAATGCTGAATTAAATAGTATCCCAAAGCAAGACATGGAATCTGAAGAAATTGTTGTAAATGAACCAGTCATTATTTCTCCGTTAGTGCAACATAATGATAGTTTGGAGCTGACAGATAGCCAGGTGACTAATCCTGATGTACCGACACAATCTTCTAGTGAAGGTTACGTCGAACCTACCAAAATTGAAGTTGAAATGGTCGATTTGTCTTTTCAAAGGGTAGTCATCAGTCGTACGTATTGTTTCCTGTGCAAATCACAAACTGATATTCAGGATGTTCCATTTGAAGCGAGAATACAAGTTTTTGTTGCTAGAAGAATTTTTATTCTTAGAAGAAATAGGTGTTGTCGTAAACATTTAATCAAGAAGCGATTCTATAACGATGAAGTACAGAACATAATTTCGTACGCAAATGAATCTTCAATCGAAGTAACGGAATTATCAAAGTTTCTGGATCAGTTATCAGATCAATCTACTGCTAGTCTCCATGGCCAAATTGGCGAATGCAAAATGTCAGAGGAGCGTGTGAAAGCCTTCACAGGGCTCTTGTGGGAAAACATTTTTTCTCTTCAAAATAAGATGACGACCATGCGAAACTCCGAAAATCGCAACATCACGCAAGCATTAATAACGTTTTTATTTAAATTAAGAACTGGCATTTCGAATCATTGTATCGCTGCAATCTTAGATCTCGAAGATGAGCAAGTTGCTAGATCTATTGAATTTGTCTTAAAATGTTTTGAAGTTGATGTGTTGCCTAAATACTTTGGAATCGATGCATACTCTCGAGATTTTTTTATGAGTCGAACTGCTACTGTTGCCAGCAGGTTGCATGATTTAGAGAATCACTTAGGTTTAATTTGCGACGCATCTTATATCCGCCATCAGAAAAGTAATAATAACGCTTACCAGCGTAAGTCATATTCAGGCCAGAAGAAGACACATTTGTGCAAACCGTTCACGATTTGCACGACTGATGGTTATGTGGTCGATGTGGCTGCTCTTTATCGCGCCACAAATAATTAGCCGACGGCGATTAGGCCCGGGTGATTAAAGGCAAGAGACCGAGTCACGGGTACGGCCCAATTAACCGAATCACTTAACGACTCGGCCGACGGGTGCACGTGGGTGCACGGACTGACGCCTAATGCGGAGAGAATGCACAAACGGAATCTACTAATATTAATTTTATTATTCCTGTGTGCATATAATACCAAAGTACGTATAATTATTGATTTTAATTAAAAATATTAATTATTAACTATAAGAATATTATATTTTACACAAATCATTCCTTGTAGAAAATGGATGGCAAGGAAAACAAAATGATACGTGGCAAGAATTTCACCAACAGCGAAAAACAAGAATTAATAGAAAAAATTTACCCATATCGTAACATCATTGAGAACAAGGAAACTAACACAACAAGCAATAAAGAAAAAGATGAAGCATGGGCAGACATAACTAAAAACTTCAATATGAATAAACCTGCGTTCCTCGAACGAACGGAAAAAAAATTGCGTAATTGTTGGGACAACATGAAAAGAGATACTAGGAAGTATTGTGCAATGCTTCGGAGAGAAACGTATAAAACAGGTATAATTTATTATTAAAATTATTATTAAAATAACTTAATTATTATTAAACTTTTATTTTATTTGTAGGTGGAGGTCTTCCTAATATAAAAAAAGAGCCTTTATTTGAACAAGTTGAAAACATTATGAGTCGAGCTGCAGTATCTGGGTTACATAATCCTTATGATTGTGATTCTATTGCTGATTCTCCTACTGATAAAGACGTTATTCTTGTACAAGACATCTTGCAAGATGACGTCAGTTCTGATCCATCCAATGCTTCTAATCCAGCTGAGGTATTTTTAGTAAGTCAGGAAAATAGTAAATCTGTAAAATTTGTCAAACATAATTTAAATGTTATAAATTTTCAGTACTTGTTACAAAATAAGGGTGTTAAGGACTGGGAGTCTTGCAATATAAAAAACTTAAGATCAGAAAGAAGTTCTCCTTTGAAGATAAATGCGCCATCAACATCAAAACAAGTAGGATATAAACAACGAAAATACGACGAAAACAATGAATTAGATGAAGCAAAAGTAGATTTAACAAATACTTTAAAAGCAAGCATAGAAACGAAAAATAATTACGAAGTTGAAATATTAAAAACCAAATTAGAAAAAGAACAGCTAAAAGTAGAATTATTAAAAATATTAGTCGAAAAAAAAAACAGTAACAACTGTGCCGCAATTAACACGTAGAACTACGTCTATTAGAATAAAACATATATGGAAGAGGCATTGAACATCGAGTCTGTGTCCGACATCGTGCGAGAGAGAAACGTTAATTGCGCGAGAGAGAAAGGTAGTGAAGCCTAATCGTCCGCAATGCGCATACGCAGATATCGATAACCATATAGTACTATTTCATGTTAAAGTATTCAGCGAAGGAAACTAGACGTAGGGCTACGTCAACTGTCAGTTGTCGTAGTTCGACGTTGTTGGCACAAACTGTGCCGCAAGCAACAACGTAGTTTGTGCCAACAACGTCGAACTACGTCAACTGTCAGTTGTCGTAGCCCTACGTCTAGTTTCCTTCGCTGAATACTTTAACATGAAATAGTACTATATGGTTATCGATATCTGCGTATGCGCATTGCGGACGATTAGGCTTCACTACCTTTCTCTCTCGCGCAATTAACGTTTCTCTCTCGCACGATGTCGGACACAGACTCGATGTTCAATGCCTCTTCCATATATGTTCTATTCTAATAGACGTAGTTCTACGTGTTAATTGCGGCACAGTTGTTACTGTGCTTGTTTTTTTTTGTTTTTTTTTTGTTTTTTTTTTTCGTTGGAGGGGAAAATCTTCGTTTCGCCCCTCTAAAAGTGATAATCTTCTAATTTTTGCCAAGGCAATTACCTTCCGATTTTCTCTTTTACAAGGACAAGACATCCTGGAGTCCGTACTCCTGAATGTGTGGGATTCAATGGAGGTACATCGCATAAAATACTACCATCCATCGCCTACCCACTAAAAACCCCTCCATTTTTTTAATCTTATTTCTTTTTATTTTTTTTATTGTTTAAATAATAATACACAAATAAATTTTAAAATTAATAAAACAAACCTTTTTTGATAAGCATTCCACAGCCACGAAGGTATGGTGTATCCAATTTTCTTTTTTAAAGTTATTTTATTTTTATAATTAATTATGTTTATTTACCTTTATTTTTCCATCTCAATCCTTACGATCTACCATCCTTGTCTTTGCCTTTTTTTTAATATTACCTTTACTTTCCATTATTATCTTTTCTTCTTCAGTATTTATAAATGTACCATCTTTCCTTCCTATTTTGTTGTATTCGAAGCTACAGTTTTATCATTCTATTCAGTTATTATCATTATTGGTTTATGATATGAGAAATAACTGATATATCTTTTGCATTGTAAATTTTCCATGTGTCTTGTGAACACCATATCAATACATGAACCACCCAGTGTTGTTGATGCTTTTTCAGATATTAGATGCATTCCCAACTCATTTGTCATAAACTCTATAAACTTTTCGTTTTCATGCTTGATTATATCCAAGTTAAAGTCTCCGGATAGTATAATGGGTATATCTTTATTTCTTTCATTTTCCATTAGTTTCTTTTTATCTTCGTTTATCCTGTATCTATGTAATTTATAACGTATAAAATTTTTTATATTCTCTATGGAGGTGTTTGGATTTATGTATACTCCCAACATTAAACATTTCTTTTTGCCAAATATGGCTTCAATTGCGCATATATCACCATATTTGTCTACATCTTCTAATTGTTTTTCATATTCATCTCTAATTCTTTTTAGCATATAAGATGTCGCTTTTGTACTCGCTCCATTCCTCTCGTATATGCAAACACCTCCTGCTCTCACATCTTTTCGTTTGTACTGTGTTATCCTTTTAAATCCTTCGATATTCACTTCCTCTTCTTCATTCAGCCACGTTTCATTCAAAAATAACAAGTCGATATTTTGTACTATATTATCTGATTCCAAGTCTTCTCGATGTGCTCTCAGGCTTTGTACATTATAACATATTAACGAATTGTTTGCTTTTAAAAGAAATTCCTTAGCTTCTTCGCAAACAGTTCTTAATTTATATTTTCGCAAACGTTGCATTTCGTTTTTTAAATCAATTATTTTTGGTGAATTGGTACCATTACTGTGATAAAATTTATAATCATTTTTTTCGTTAGTTAAAAATAACCCCTCAATAGATGTTACTCTCGAAAGCGCAACATAAACTAGCTGTTGATCCTGACTCTTATGATAGTTAAAAACAATTTCGTTGTACGTTCCTCCCTGTGACTTGTGGATAGTCAAGGCACTAGCCGGTGACAACGGAAATTGAATTCGTTTACATTTGATTTTAGACGTAATAGTGATGGTTGCATGTCTTTTTGAAATTGGAGTCCACGTTTTTAACAAAATTCCTGCTCTGCTTTCTATCAATGATTTGGATTTGCATCTTAATTTTGCACCAATTTCTTTTTTATTGAAATCCAGCCACAGTCTCTTTAAGATTAATTCATCTTCCTCCTCGTATTCCAAATATTTCATTTCTCCTACTGCGCCATTTACTATCCCATCTTCTACGTCTATGTTACAGTTTACCATGTATGGTTTTCCCACACTCAATTTCAACATGTACGGTAATCCTCCGCACTCGGTAACACTCAGTTTATATAACTTTGTTTTTGCATTTATCAGTTCTTTGTCACTAGAGTAACCCTGTATTAAATCTTTGCATTCGCAAGTATACGACTCATCTATTGACTCGACGTTGTATTTGTCTACTTCTCTATTTTGATGGAATAGGCGTATTGCACCAAAAACATGTTTGTTACACCACTCTACAATTCTAAAACGACTCTCTATTAACTTTGTCTCGTACAAAGTATTAGGAGAACATAACCGACGAAGAAGTCGCACTATCCAAAATTCCAGAAATTAAAAAATTTTCGAAAAATCGATGAAGTATCAGGAGAACATAACCAACGAAGAGCGAAAACATTTAGCAACCAACGAAGAGGTCGCACTATCCAAAATTCCCAATATTAAAAAATTTTCGAAAAATCGATGAAGTATCAGGAAAACATAACCAACGATAAGCGAAAACATTTAGCTTACATCGAAATCTTTCAAAAACTATATAATAAAGTATATTTTTCTTTAATACTTTTCGAGAACAAACCCAGGTAAATGTTTAGTATAACGCTCTCCTCTCCGATTTTCTTAAAACTTTGTAAAATTGTTTATTTCTGTGGTAAATGTTTAGTATAACGCTCTCCTCTCCGATTTTCTTAAAACTTTGTAAAATTGTTTATTTCTGTGTGTAAAAAACATTCTGAGAAGGAAAATCGTCGCTCAGGTCTCGTTTTTTTTAAATTTAATTTCAAAGTTTTGATGTCGGTAAGGTAGGAAAATGATAATTTACGTTTTTAAAGTACTGCGCAACTTCATTTGAAGGTCACGTGACAACTGTCTGCTAATTAAATACAAAATATCTGCTTAAAACATGTGTGTGCCCTGCTTTAACAAAAATCCAAGTGAAAATCATAACTTTTATAAAGCAGTGGATACACACGTGTGTGCCCTGTTTTAACGAAAATCACAACTTCTATAAAGCAAGGCATACATACGTGTGTGTGTGTGTGCCCTGCTTTAACGAAAATCACAACTTCTATAAAGTAGGGCATACACACGTGTGTGTGCGTGCCCTGCTTTAACGAAAATCACAACTTCTATAAAGCAGGGCATACACACGTGTGCTTGTGCCCTGCTTTAACGAAAATCACAACTTCTATATAAAGCAGGACATACACATGTGTGTGTGTGCCCTGCTTTAACGAAAATCACAACTTTTATAAAGCAGGGGATACACACGTGTGTGTGTGTGCCCTGCTTTAACAAAAATCACAATTTCTATAAAGCAGGCCATACACACGTGTGTGTGTGCAGTGCTTTAACGAAAATCACAATTTATCAATTTATCAATTTATCAATTTTGGCCACGTACAGTATTTCACAACCATAAAATTTTAACCTAAATGGCACCGTTAATGAGTATGCGGACAACTTAATTTGTGAATATAGTAACAAATAAAATTGCGCAGTATTTAAAAAACGTAAATTATCATTTTCATACCTTACCGACATCAAAACTTTGAAATTAAATTAAAAAAAAAACGAGACCTGAGCGACAATTTTCCTTCTCAGAATGTTTTTTACACACAGAAATAAACAATTTTACAAAGTTGTAAGAAAATCGGAGGGGAGAGCGTTATACTAAACATTTACCATATTTTTCTTTAATACTTTTCGAGAAAAAGAAAACGTTGCATGAAAACGTTGCAAGAAAACGTTGCAGTCATACCCCCATACCCCCCGAGAAAGACGTAGTTCTACGTCAAAAAAAAGGAAAATAAAAAATGTATATAAAGTCGGAAACCAAAGAAAAGCTTTGTTTACACTAAGTATTACATACTCTATGCTTTTTTTACCGGCTTATACTACTACTTTATATTATACTATACTTGAGTTGTGATATTACATTTTTATGAAACAATGTGATAATCTATATAAGATATTCCTATGCAATAAGATTTTTTATTTATAAGATTATCTTCGTTATAATTAGAACTTTTATTTAGTATATTATTAAAAACCAGTCAGTGTTAATATCTTTTTTTTTTATTTAAAAACTAAGTATAGTAGACTACTCATTTATTTGTTTATTTTAAAAATATTTTGTCAAATATAGAACTTAAACTGATTTTCACAAGAGACTGTTAGTTGATTGAACAACTTTAAATTAGTCTTCCAATATAAAACTTTATTTTTTTTTATAAGGGTTATTGTATTTGTTTTTTTTCTTTATATAGATTTTATTTTTTGTCTACAAAAAGTCTATTACAAAATATATGATTTAAAAAAACAGTCAAAATACTGTAAACATATGT
>NW_027270047.1:116142-160270 GCF_030848805.1 Temnothorax longispinosus | reverse complement strand
GCACGCACGCACGCACGCACGCACGCACGCACGCACGCACGCACGCACGCACGCACGCACGCACGCACGCACGCACGCACGCACGCACGCACGCACGCACGCACGCACGCACGCACGCACGCACGCACGCACGCACGCACGCACGCACGCACGCACGCACGCACGCACGCACGCACGCACGCACGCACGCACGCACGCACGCACGCACGCACGCACGCACGCACGCACGCACGCACGCACGCACGCACGCACGCACGCACGCACGCACGCACGCACGCACGCACGCACGCACGCACGCACGCACGCACGCACGCACGCACGCACGCACGCACGCACGCACGCACGCACGCACGCACGCACGCACGCACGCACGCACGCACGCACGCACGCACGCACGCACGCACGCACGCACGCACGCACGCACGCACGCACGCACGCACGCACGCACGCACGCACGCACGCACGCACGCACGCACGCACGCACGCACGCACGCACGCACGCACGCACGCACGCACGCACGCACGCACGCACTCTCCATCAAACTGTATTGTGAATAGTGAGAATAAAGAGCTTTATGTAAAACCAACCAGTGTCTCCACGTTTTCTCACCCTGGCCTGGCGAGCAACTTCCGAGCGAGAAAACGCGATCGTTACAAAAAATATCCTCCGTTTTTATACAATAACAATTATTGAAATTAATATTTTTACCAATGTTTAAGGTTCACATAGAATGGTTGTTCATTCTTTAGCTAACGCACTTTGAATCAAGTCGATTAATCAATTAGTTTTTTTTCTATTTTTCCCGCAGATTGTTGGCGAGGCGCTCCGATTAAAGATACTCCATGGCGCCATTTTGCAATTATTTACAATACAATATAAAAATTTTTTTACTTCTTCAAATAAGCAGTTAAATATTGTAAAAGATTTAGAAACCTCAATTGCATTATTGTCAATAAAAAAAATTCATAAATATTCCCTTTTTTTAGCCTCCGAAACCAGAATCCCCCCTTAAGTGGTCATCCACACTAAGTTCACTTCTTGCAGTACTATGGTTAGGAACGGTAGTCTATGTTATTAAAACATTAAATACGAGTTTGAAAAATTTTGTTTTTCAAGGGTCATTAATAGGAAATAAGATTTTTTTTACTGAATTTTTTATAACTACTAGACACCACAGACGCGCGCTTCGCGCGCGCTATTTAGCTTTAACATTATGTAATTACTATTACACTATTAACTTCTTGATACACACAACTGTCAAAATATACGATGACAGCTGCAAATGAAGTAAGCGCAGCGAGAGAACCAATTGGCATCGCGGAAAAGCGGCAACAAAAGCTTCGAGATATGCGAGTATCGACTTAACATGCCTTTTTTTAGAAAGTATTTTTGTATTTATTATTGTAACAATTAATATTAATTGCATTTCATTTCAGTCATTGAAGATGACAGTCAAGTATGTACATCGAGATCTGATGGACAAGATGTGGCTACCAAAACAAAATCAAATACATTGTTCAATAAAACTAACAGTAATATTAATGCAAACATAGCAAAGAGAAAATCAGCACAAAAAGAATTATATAATTATAAAGGAGAAAACGGTGTATTTGTATTAAAACGTTTAAAAAGAACACAACAATCGAAAAGAATAAAACAAACAATAAGACAAAAAAACTTAACCACCGACAAAGGTAACGTATAGTTTTAATGTTTTTTTTTTTATAAACTTCAGATATTTTAAATCTAGTAAAATTACATAGCGCATGCATTATTCACTTTTTTTTTTAAATCTTTCTTCATTATTACTAGTACATAATCCTTGTAAAGAGAAACTTGGATATCCGGGCACGCCAAGTGTATTTAAATTTAACAATTTCAGTTTTTATATTTATAATTAAATTCAGTTTTTGTATATATAATGAAAAAGAGTCATTTTATAAATAATAGTGATATTAATTGTTCAAGCAATTTAAGTTTTTATATTCTTGATTCACTTAAATTTATTTAAAAAGTATAAATTTTTGCAAGTTATTATTGCAGATAAAGGTGGGCTACGTATTGTATAAGTTTCCTATCTACATGTCTTAAAGAGTTTGAAGATACATATAAAAAATTTGAAAACTTTTATTGTATAAATTGATTCTACACCTCATTTTGTATATAAACATGTGAGTATAATAATTGAGAAGTCAGTACTTTTTTCATAATATTTCATATATTTCTGTTTCTTTCCTTTCTTCCACTTTATGTAAAACTTTTTGTTAAAAGCGTATACATTTATGCACAAAATTTATAGATTTTAATGTATAAATTTTGCTCACAACAGTGTATTAAAACAAAATGCGAATTAAATTGTATATATAATTAAAAAGAGTAATTTTCTAAGTATTAGTGATTTTACTTTTTGAAAAAGTCGATGTTTATATCTTCTTGATTTAACTATTACCGTTATTTTTATAGAAAAGATACTCATAAATTCAAACAAGATATTTTGCACAACCATTGCCTTTTACTTGATATTAATTATTAATTCTTACTTATATGCTTCTTAAGTCATCTTTGTTTACGTTTATATATTTTGTAACGATGCACCCCGTGCGCTAAGCATCGTTCCCGGTAAACGACCGCCGGATGCCGCCCGACCGACGACCAGTCGGGCGAAGACCAGGGCGCGGTGCGCCCACATTTTAAACGCCTTTCAAAACGCACCGTGTGTGCGCGGGCCAAGCGCGGCACCGGTGCCTCCCGACGAGCGACGACGGGAGCCGAGCCGCCCCGAAGACGAGCGCGGCGCCGCGCCTCCCCACCACAGCGCGACGATCGGCGCTCCTAGCAAACCCGCCGCGCCGGGCGGGTATATAAACCGCCGTTCCGAGAAAAAGAGACACTTCGTCTAGAAATCCGCTTCCAAGACGAAACCTATTCCCGACTCCTAGGGAACACGCCAAACGAGGTCCGGTGCTCCGAGCCTCGACTGAGAGCTCTCAGGTGTTCTCGCCCTCCTTCAACTTAAACCCCGAAGGCACGGTTACGCGGGGTCGAGCGCGCTCGGCCTCGCAACGAGGGCTCTCGCTGCCGCCGCCCCGGGGCTCCGGAAATCTTCCATCCCACGTGACGCGTCCCGCACGCATATTACCGCGGCATCCGCGAGCGTACAAAGATGATGTAATATACCTCGTTATTAAATACCGCGTCGTTATCGAGTGCACATGCACTGCCTGTAATATACCGCGTCCGCCCATGTACTGTAATACGTCTACGTAATCTACCGCGTTCGTTATTAAATACCGCGTCGTTGCCGAGTGCACATGCACTACCTGTAATATACCGCGTCCGCCTATGTACTGTAATACGTCAATGTAATATACCGAGCCCGTCGAATAACGATACCGCGTTCGTTAGCAAGTGCGCCCGCAGCTACTTCTTCGTTGTAAATACCGCGTTCTGTCCGTCCCTGCGCTATAGCAAGTACTACCAAGTCCGTCGCATCGCGTGCGACCGCGTCCGTTATCGAGTGCACCCGCACTGCCCCTGCGTTGTATATATCGCGTTCCACCCGTCCCTGCGCTATATAAAATACCACGTCGTGTATATATTAAACTGTGAATAAACTACTGCATGTCTCACTAAATTGATTATTGTCTCTGGGCCTGTCATCGGACTCCTGATCCCGCACGCCAGTCCGCGTTCGATAAAGTCAGGCCGTTACAATTTTTGTTGGATTGGGATCGATTCAGGTGAAAGACAGGCTGCTAGAGAAGACACGTCTTTTCCAGAGAACAAGATAACAGAGAGTATATTTTGCGTAACGTGTACAGAAGTGTGGCGCTAAGTGGCGCGCGGTTTGAATATACCGTCTCTCCCTAACACCTTCACTCATTAAGTATTATAAATTACTTTGATCAATAAATAATAGACAAAGAAGAAAAAATAAACTCAAATGACTCTAATATCAAGTATTGCACCCCACTCTATTGCTTTAATGGGATTAATTTCTAATTCTTTATGTGTCCAACTCCTGCTCCGTGTGTACATGACATGTGTTTTGGTCCATTGACAGCCTTGGTCAGGTTATCCGCCACCATCTCTTCGGTGGGAATGTACTCCAACTCGATGATTCCATCCGCAATCTTCTCCCGAATGTAATGATGGCGAACGTCAATATGTTTGGACCTCGCCTTGAAACCGTCCGTTTTTGCAAGGCTCAAAGCGCTCTGGCTGTCGCATTTGACCTTTATTGCTTCAATTTTCACAGTATTTGACTCTAGAACTTCACCGAAGTATTTAAGCCACATTGCTTCTTGTACGGTGGCCGACAAAACCATGTATTCGGCCTTGCTGCTTGAGAGTGCGACAGTCTGTTGTCGCTTACCCATGATATCGGTCCGCCATTCATCAAGAAAACGTATCCAGTACAGGAACGACGTTTGTCGACGTCTGATGCCCAATCTGCATCTGAATATCCCAACAAGCCATTACTTTTGGAATTTGTCTTCGAATAGCGAATCTTGAAGTTCATGGTTCCCTTCAAGTATCGAAAGATGCGCTTAACTGCCGTCCAGTGAGCCTTGCCAAAGTTCGAGTTGAATCTGCTTACATCGTTGACGGCAAACGCAATATCTGGTCGTGTACCTTGTGCCAAGTACAGAAGATTTCCTACGGCCTCCCGGTATGGGACTCCTTTAAGTTCTTCTTTCTCTTCTTGAGTATCTAAACTCATTTCGATTGAAAGCTTCTGATTTGGATCACTCGGTGTAACTGCCGGTTTGCAATCAGTCATATTAAACTTTTCTAGTATATGCTTCGTGTATTCCTCTTGATCCAGGCAAATTGCATTAGATTCATATGTAATCCGTAATCCCACGCAGTTACTCGCAGTTCTCATATCCTTCATCCTGAATGCCGTGCAGAGCGACTTTTTCAGTTGATTTTTGGCTTCTGCATCCGCCCAGAATATCAAAAAATCATCCACGTAGATAGCTATTATCAACGTCATGTCTCGATTGTAGAATACGCATGGGTCCGCAGGTAACTGAATAAGTCCAAAAGCCTTTAAAAATTTTTCGAGCTTTTGGTTCCATTCTCGGCTGCTTTGCTTAAGTCCGTAGATGGCCCTTCTCAGCCAGCAAACTTTACCCTTTCCAGCGTTGAACCCTTCCGGTGGCTCCATGAAAATTTTTTCGGATAAATCCCCTTGAAAGAACGCCGTTACGGCGTTCATCTGGTCAATCTTCATGCCACGTTTAGCTGCTAGAGCAATCAAGTATCGAATCGACGTGTACCTTACTACAGGTGAATATGTTTCATTGTAGTCGATACCATAATTTTGTGAATATTCTTTGGCCACAAGTCTGGCCTTATAACGGACAACCTTACTGTTCCCGTCACGTTTTGTCTTAAAGACCCATCTGCATTTTATGGCCTTCCTATCGCTTGGTAGGTCGACAAGTTCCCAAGTTGAGTTTTCCTTCAATGACTTCAACTCGTCATTAATGGCCGCTTTCCATTCTTCGTGGTCGCTTCTTTCCATTGCTTCCTTAAGCGTTAATGGATCGTTATCTTCTTTACCATTCATCGTCAAGTAACTAACGAATCCCTCGAAGTTCCTTTGCTTTGGTGTGCGTGCAGATCTTCTTATTTGTTGTAGTAGTGTTGTGACCGGACGGTACGTGTTGAGCCCGATTCCGGCGGATAATATTCCTATCAAACGGTCGCCACTCGGTTTTACCTTAGACTACCGAGAAGGTAAGTTCGCATCAACGCCCCGATTATTCGCAAGACGCTAATAGGAATTATTTGTTTCAGAAGGATGTCCCTGATGGATCACCGTTGCTGCTTCTCATCCCTGGATCCTCGCTTTACATCGCATACCAGATAGAGGTAAGTAAGGATAAATTAATTATATCCTAATTGTTTGAATTTTTATTTCAGACTGATGTCCTTGTTGGATCACCGTTGCTGCTTCTCATCCCTGGATCCTCGCTTTACATCGCATATCAGATAGAGGTAAGTAATTATAAAATAATTATGTGATAATTATTTTATGTTTTGTTGTAGATCGACGCCCGGAATGGATCGCCGTTGCCGTTATCCGTCTCTGGATCCTCGCTTTACCTCGCATACCAGATAAAGATAAGTCCCGATAATTATGTTTTAATTACGTACTAATTCGCTTCTTTTCTTTCAGATTCCCGCCTCGGATGGATCGCTGCTCTGTTGCTGCTCTGCTTCCCCGGATCCTCGCTTTACATCGCATACCGGATTGCCGCTGGCCAACGTTGGATCATCGCCGCAGGACAAGGTAAGTAGAAGGTAAGTATCGATAATTTTTTATAATTAATCAGGACAATTTGTTTCAGAATTAATTAATCTTTAATTCCAGATCATCATTTCAACATTACAGGCCGTTTCACAATATCATAAAGGTGTCTCACAACGCGAGTTTCTCGCCTCGGTGTGAATGTCGCTTTATTTTAATAAAGTTGCACAATTATTTAAATTGCGTATCTCGGCTTATTCGTTTAGTCGATACGATGCTTTTATTCCAGATAATTATTCCGATCGGAGGACTTTGTGCCTCGTGATTGTTAAACTATGATCACGCACTCGGCCGTGACCATCACTCTATCATACAATGTTCGTGCGCTGAATTAACGAACGAGTATTCGGTGGTTAAATACAATGATTAATAATGTCCGCACAATATTCCGTATCCGCGTGACCCAATGCCCGTGGTTGTTATATACTCGATAATTGCACTTCCGTTAATTAACAATGTATCCGAATTTCAACTCGCGTAATGTTGCTAACACTCGATTGTATTTGGCAATTAATTGCCCCTCGCTGTTAGTTAAGACGAGTAATTTTACGCGATAGTACGCGGGAGTTCTCGGTTGTAAAGTATAACGCGTATGCCGATCGTACAGAGTGTGATACGTGTGTTCGCCACGGCTATACCCGAGAGACTCCCTCGAGCGGTCGCTCTCGCTTGGGCTCCCCACTTATGCCGGATCGTTCCCACTCCTCGGAACTTTCACGATCGTCTATTGTTCGCGGCCGGCACATCTGGCGCGATCATGCGAAAACACGATGATTTTCACTACCCTCTCGCGTGCCCTTTTGCGCATCGCCCGTTCTAGAAGGTTCCCGTGGAAATTTCCACGCGCAACGCAGTGCGAGAGCCTTCCTTCCTCGGTACCGCTGCACCAGGTATCCACTCGCGGAAACTGTTCGACGCGGACGACGTCGACCCATGCGCACCTCCTCGGAGATGCCCCTGAAGGTGAATCTGTGTGTTCTCCCTGTAGACGACGTCCGGGTGACGTCGGTGTCGTCGGCCGTTGACGCCGACCCTCTGGCTGGGTTTCCCAGGAGCTGGTATCGCCGTTCCGGGCCACTGTTCCCGGGGATGATGCGTATCCTGGGGATCTTTGTCGGAGCTCGACGTCGACCCCCTAGGCGGGTGTCCCAGGACCTCTCGCGATGGATTGCGCCGTTTGTTCTCGGGGAAGATGCTTTTTCCGGGGAACTCGTCTGTCTTTGACGCCGACCCCCTGGGAGGGTGTCCTAGGTCCTGGTGGGACCGTCGGATGGATAAGTTCCTGGCGAAATTGTGTTTCGCCGGGATTTTGCCGGACAATGGCGCCGACCCTCTGGAGAGGCTCCTCTGGTCCTGGTGAGTCCGTCGGACCTTTCTTTCCCTGGAGAAATTATGTTTCCCGGGGATTTTCACCGGGTCATGGCGCGAACCCCCTGGGAGGATATCCCAGGTCTCACCCAATCCGTCGAGCGTTCTTATACCCGAAGCCGGTATCCTTTTCGGGAACCTTGCTTCGTCGGTGAATCTGGCGTCGCACATTCGTGCGCAAGGTATGCGGGATGGTCCTCTGGCCCATTGCCTCTGCAGGTCACTACGGTTTGGGCGTCTCACGTTATCGATCCTCGCCTTCGTCCCCTCAGTCGGTATCTTCTCCATTGAGGATGCTCGTCGGATCGTTTCCGAACTCGCCTCCGAAGCGCGCGGTCGCAGTGTCAGCGTTTCATTAGGCTCGAAATTTTCATCACTCGATGCTCTCTCTGTGACTGACAAGAAATCGTCCTCCGTGTCACTGTGCAAGTCTTCCACTGGTCGCGCGTCTAACTTTTCTGATGAATTATCCCTCACTGAATCAGAATATTCGTCGAAGTTCATAAGCACTGATGGCTCTTGCTGACTCTCCAGAAACTTGACATCTCTACTGATGGTTATCTTCTTTGTGATTGGATCAATACTCCGATATCCCTTGGTATTATGGCTATATCCCACGAAAGTCAATTTGGTTGACTTTGGATCCCATTTGCGACGTTTTTGTTTTGGAACGTGGACCATTACGGATCCAAATATCTTTAAGTTGCTCACGTTCGGTTTAATTCCGGTCCACATTTCTTCCAGCGTTTTTCCATCCAGAGTCGAATTGATGCATCTATTTACCACATAAGCAGCCATGTTGACGGCTTCTGCCCAGTAAGCCTTTTCAAGTTTAGCGTCAAATAGCATGCATTTGACTCGCTCCACAATCGTACGGTTCATACGTTCTGCTATACCGTTTTCCTGAGGGGTATACGTATTTGTCATTTGATGTTGAACGCCCTCACTGCAACAAAATGCTTCAAAATCTTTGCTACAATATTCTGTCCCGTTGTCCGTTCTGATCGCTTTTACCTTGCGTTCGGTTTGTACTTCAACTAGCTTTTTGAACTCCTTGAATCGCGTGAATACTTCAGCCTTGGACCTCAAAAAATAGACAAATACTTTGCGTGAGAAGTCGTCGATAAATGTTAATAAATACCTGGCTCCTCCGATCAAAGTAGTCTCCATTGGTCCACACAGGTCCGAATGGATTAGATCCAGTATATGTTTTGTCTGTTTTTTGGATGCTTTAAACAGGAGTCTTGCTTGTTTGCCTTGCATGCAGATTTCACATCGTTTTACTTCCTCAGCTCCATCAGTGAATATCACACCATCTACTGCGCCGTCACGCATTTTGCACAAATCGCTATGGTTGATATGTGCTAATCTTCGATGCCATGTCATCGCGCTATTGCCAGAAACTAATAGCAAAGAGACTCCGTTGCTGCTTGGAAGTCGATAAACTCCATCTGATGACTGCATGTTCGCAATACACTTTCCAACCTTGCCAATGATTGAGCATCCATCAGCGCTGAATGTTACGGTGTTTCCATTTATCACCATTTGATCGACGAAGAGCAAGTTTGTCGACAATCCTGGTACATGCAAAACATTGTTCACATCGACGTTCTGGTTATTTATTCTCAAGATGATCTTGCCGGAACCGAAGACCGTCATCTTCTGATTATTTGCCGTCACAATTTTCTTCACCGACGTTGGCCTCGACTCACTCAGCCAATTCGCATATGGAGTCATATGCTGAGACGCGCCGCTGTACACGTACCAATCGTTCCTATTCTGCATCGCCTTGGATAGAAGTACTGCGCTGAATGCATTCTTACATTCCTTCTTATCGTCGCTTTCTTTATCCGATTTGCTGTCAGAGCCCGTTTTCTTTTTCTTATCGGTCTTGGAGCTTCTACACTGGTTCGCCTTGTGGCCCTTCTTACCGCACTTGTAACATTTCGGTTTACTATCAGTGCTCTTTGAGGTTACAGGCTTCTTACCTTTCGGCCCGCCTTTACCGAAAAAGGCACTCTGCGCTTCTCTTTGATATGCGCTGTCCATAAGTTTTGTTTTTACTGCGTCAGACGTCGTGTTTATTCCGCAGCCTTCAAAGCCCATCGCTAATGGTTTGAATTCATCCGTGAGACCCGCCAGCATAATTTGCACCAACGAGCTCGTTGCCGATATTCAGGCCGATGTTATTCAATTTATTAGCAGCACCTGTAATTTGACTTACATAATCGGACATTGATTCGCAGCTCTCTAATCGGACGTTGATTAATTTTCGTATTAAACCGATTTTATGGATAGCACCTGTATTCCGGAACAATCTCTCAAGCGTTGACCACATCTCTGCTGCGTTCCCAGCGTTCTCTACGTGTATATATAGTGACTCGTCGATGCTGAATAAGATCCTACCTTTGGCCTTTCTCTGCTTATCTGCATCCTGTACTTGATTTACAGTGGCAATGCAGCCTTAAAGGCCATTTAGATCGAGCATCGCACGCATAGTCATTGACCACGTGTGATAATTTTCGGCTCCTCTCAATTTGTTTATAGACGACCATGACTCTCCACTTGAAGCCATTTCGAAGTTCTGCGATGATTCGCTGTCCAGAAATTATCTCGAATGTTCTCGAACGCACACAGCGTCGTCGACGACAACAAAGAGGTTATGTTAGTCAAAAGTTCTCGTGGTATATCGAATTCGGCAACACATGCCACAGAAAGGTGACTCAACCCTTCTTAATTGCTTCGATTACCTTTTCTTAGCTCTCCTGGGTCTATAACCTGTTGGATTGGGATCGATTCAGGTGAAAGACGGGCTGCGAGAGAAGACACGTCTTTTCCAGAGAACAAGATAACAGAGAGTATATTTTGCGTAACGTGTACAGAAGTGTGGCGCTAAGTGGCGCGCGGTTTGAATATACCGCCTCTCCCTAACAATTTTTAAATAATACCCAATTTTCTATTTTTAGTTGGCGTAATTTTCAGATCACATTACTCTTCTTAGAATATTTCGTATAATTTTGTTTCTTTTATTTCTTCCACTTTATGTAAAATTTTATGCAAAAAATGTATACATTTATGCACAAAGTTCATACATTTCAATTTAATACTCAATGTATCAAAATAAAATGCGAAATATTTTGTATCAAAAGTGCTGACTTCTCAATTATACTCTCACATATTTATATACTAAATAACATGTAGAATCAGTTTACACAATAAAAAATAGGACTTTCCAAATTTTTTAAATGTATCTAAATTTTTTAAGACATGTAGATAAAAATGTTGTAAAATACGTGGCCCATTTTTTCTGCAATAACTTGAGAAAATTTTACTTTTTTAATTAACGCAGACCACACACACACACACACGCACGCACGCACGCACACACACGCACACACGCACACGCACACGCGCACACGCACACACACACACACACACACACACACACACACACACACACACACACACACACACACACACACACACACACACACACACACAGGTCAAACACAAAGCTGTTATGCCATAACCTTTCTTTTTCTTTTCTTTAATGTATTTTATGGAATATTATATTGTTTAATAAAGGACACGCGAATATCTTCGTGGTCGATTACGTAAATCTGTTTTTTTTTTCTCATTTTTATAGATACATTTTTTAGTTTTTAACATCTCAATTATCTAATTTCACTTTTTTAAAAGTCTATTATACTATTGTATGAAAAAATGTTTTATACTAATTATTGCATTATTTCTTATTAATAGAAAACTCTTACAATAAACACGGAAACATGCATGTGCGGAACATTGATGTGACGAAGTTACCAAAATTGGTTTTACGTAAAATTGATCGACAGCTGAAGACAAATGGACGGCAAGCATTACAAAAGCTGAAGACTTGAAACTCAAATACGAGGTAATCTTATCACCATTTAGTAGTACACAGTACTGCTGTAAACTGTAAAATTAAAGTTATTTCTTTTCGCACAGAGACATATAAGCAATATTAAAAATTTTATTTCCGTTTTCTCTTCACAGATGAAACGATATATGAGATGCCAGGTGACGATTATAGATATTGGTATACGGATGACAGTAATGCCTGTGAAGAACTTTCATTCCACATTGTAAATTGGGATGTTCAAAACAATCAGAATGTATCAACAGAGAAGTCTACCGAAGATATCTGCACGCTGTGTACTACAAATGCGCGAACACATATTTTTGTACCCTGTGGTCATCTCGCCTGTTGCATTGAATGTATCGAACGTTTGAAACATAAGTGATGTCCGATATGCAATACTACTTTTAAAACTTGTCTTATAGTTAGAAAACCGTAAGAAGCTGTCTGCTTCTGAAATGTCTTAGCATAAAAAAGTATTTCTTATATTGGTAATGTTTTTATTGTGACATTCATATTTTTGCAATTATACTTATATATTTCAGTTTACAAGCACAGTTATGTACTGTGGCGGTGTCTACAAGAGTTTAAACTAGTTTTTTATATGTAATTATCCTTATCAAATAGTCTACAAAGAGACGAAAACTAACGATGTTATAAATGTAAATTCGTTGTCAGTGCGAGAGAAATGCTGATCTTTTGTTTCAAATTATTTCTATTTTGCTGTAAGTTAGTTCGGAGCGGAAGATATTTTTTTCATCTTTTCCTATTTTATTTTTATAACGATTAAGTACCTTTCAAAATGTAAATGAAAGTTCTAGTTCCTAAAGTTGTTTATGCGTAATATATGCAGCTTATTGTAATTAAATATATAGATTTTACCTTTTGTGCAAGAGATACATGACCAAAGATAATTTGATAGTCTTCCTATGTATAGATACATAAGTATATGTATAAATATATAATGCGCTGCCATGTGATATTATTTTTCTAACGTTTCGCCGTATACATTATATAACACGATAAGTACATTTTATAAAAATGTTCAATAAAGATATAAATTGTAAAGAAACAAAACAAAAAAACGTGTTTTAATAAAAAACCATTACCATGATTTTACAATTATCATAGACTACGTTTATGCAGCAGTTTACAATCCAGTTTAGTATCTATCGTATATCATCCGAAACGATAAAATTTTTTTATTGTAATGATTATTTGAATAACAGTTCATTTTGATATTCTAAACGTTTGAATCAATCTCTTTTAATATATATACACTAGAAATTGTAGTTTAATTATTAAGAAACAGGGGTTCATATATAAATGATCATTATGATTAAAAGAAGACAATTTTGTATAAATCGGATAGTATATGGTAATTATTAAATCGGATTATAAGCCGCTGTGTGAACGTAAACATATACGACACTTCGTATTTCTATTGTTTTTTATTAGTGTTTTATTACGAGAATAAACTTTTAATTCTACGTCATTTATTGTATATTTACTGCATAATGTTGCTTTTTGTAGATTCTTGTTTTGATTGCTTGTGATGGACAATAAATGGCATTGTACCAACACGCTTTGAGAGTAAATGATCAATTTCCCAAAAAGTCAGAAACATGAAAGATGATCGTTGATGTTTTCATAACATTTCACAGGATTCTAATAGCGGAGAAAATTATAATCAACTCTCGCTTAAAAGAATCTCGTGTTTTGTTAATGAATTTGTTTTTAATGCTCGATAACAGGCCTGCTGTGCAAATTGCTATAAATGGGGCTCTCAGTTCTCTTATACCTGAAATAGGCGTTTGAAAATTTTAATAAATAGTATAATATATTATAAATTCGTATACAGAATAACTCTTTAGTAGAAATGTCAAATCTCATGAGTATACGTATTACAGTATGTACGTACGAATAGTTTATTAATTAGCAAATTACTTACCTGAAAGACACGGAAATAGCAATTTGCATTATAAATAACTTCTTTCATTTCAGCACTGATGGAGTGCTGCGCAAAACACCGTGATGTGCTGTCTATAACATAAATGTAGAATCTGATTCATCACTAAAAATAAGGAATCTAATACTTCTTCGAATATTGCTAGGAATGTTATTAAACTGAAATGTTATTAAACTTAAATTGAATTAAACTGAAATGAAGCTCAAAGAAGCATGTTTCTAAAATAAAAATAAATTATTACGCTTACACATTACGAGAAATTAGGAAATCTGTCAAAACAGCTGTGTGCAAGGCAAAGATACGGAATGATATAATATAATTATTAATTATAATATTTACGGACAGCACACACCATGCAAAAAGCTGAAATATACTTAATACATTTTCTTTATTTCTACAAAGTTGACGCGCTCCAAATTGTTATAATCATAAGCAATCACAGTAAATTCGTCAGCAAGAAATCGCAGTTGTAACAACTTAGAGCGTAATGACTTTATTGGATAAAATGTAACGGTGCTATTTATTTTATAGACGAACGTTTTTCTGCGTTTTGTTAATACGATGCTGCCCGTCAATAATTAATAATTACATTATATTATTCTCCAGTTTTGCCTTACACTCCATTGCCGTTTCTTAGATGTATCAACAGTCATAACGTATGAATATTTAAGGTGCGCTTGATCTAACTGTGCGCGATTGAACGGTGCGCGATTGAACGGTGCGCGAAAGAACGGTGCGCGATTGAACGGTGCGCGATTGTACGGTGCGCGATTGAACGGTGCGCGATTGAACGGTGCGCGATTGAACGGTGCGCGATTGAACGGTGCGCGATTGAACGGTGCGCAAAAGAACTGTGTCCAATGCAACATACGTTTATTTATTTAAATAAGTTAATAATATGTGTTGTGTCCAGAAGCAACGGTGTCTAATTGAACTGTGCGCCATTGAAATGTGTCCAAACGAACTGTGTGCAATTGAAATGTGTCTAATCGAACGGTGCGCGACTTTATGTGTCCAATAGCAATGTGTTCAATTGCAACGTGCGCAATTGTACTGTGCGCCAATGAACCTCTCCCGCCGTGAACAAGCTTCGATGTGCGAATATCGTTAAATTGGAAACGGCTAATGAACGATGAAGAAACGGTTCAGCAGAAACGACTATCGAACGGCGACGAGTGAAGAGAGGCAACGGTTAATTAACGACGGCGACGAACAGCAACGAACGATTCGAGAACGGTTGTCGGACGGTTGTCGAACGGTTCAAGAACGGTTGTCGGACGGTTGTCGAACGGTTCAAAAACAGCTCAAAAACGATTACGAGCGGTTTAGAAACAGCTGCAAGCTACGCGGAGACAGGAAAGGCTACAAACGGCTAAACAACGTCGACGACGACGACGATGAGTGACAAAAAGCAGTTAACTGACGACGACGAACGACAACGAACGGTTCGAGAACGGTTGTCGAACGGCTGTCGAACGGTTCACGAATGGCTCAGAAGCGGTTACGAACTGTTCAGAAGCGGTTATGAACTGTTCAGAAACTGCTACGAACAATGCACTGGAAGCAGAAACGGCGACAACGAAACATGAGACCGTTAAAATCCGATGTGAATAAAAATATCGAAAAGCGACGGTTGGTGGACGAATTGCACGCACTTGCGAAAAGAAATTTTCCCCACAGACACGTCATAGTGCGAGGGTACGACGACCTGTGGCTGACATCGTCGAGATGCGTCCGTACTCGCGTTTCAACGGAGGCTACCACTACATACTCACCGTCATCGATATGTTGAGCAAGTACGCCTGGGCTGTGCCGCTCAAAGGTAAAAGCGGCAGCGAGACAGCCGACGCTAACGCTGAGATAATTCAAGATAGCGGGAAGTGCCTTAGTAACGTACAAACCGACATGGAGAAGAAATTTTACAACACCGACGTGCAACGTCTCGTGAAAAAACACGGCATCAATCATTATTCCACGTATTTGGTGATGAAGGCATCGGTCGTCGAGCGATTCAATCGCACGTTAAAAAACAACATGTGGAAGATGTTTACGCTCAATGGAAATTACAAGTGGTTCGACGCGTTATCGCGACTCGTATCGGATTACAACGCGCGCAAGCATCGAACGATCGGCATGCGACCTGTCGACGTTACCCCCGCGATCGCCGAAAGATTCTTGGCTACGGTGTACAGCGCGATAAAGATTGCGGGCCCGGCAAAATTCAAAATGGGCGACTCGGTACGCGTCAGCAAATACAAGACAATTTTCGAGAAGGGTTACACGCCGAATTGGACCACCGAGGTGTTTAAGATTGTTAAAGTGCAGCATACCAATCGCGTAACCTACCTACTCGAGGACTATCGTGGAAAATCCGTCGCTGGAGCGTTTTACGAGCACGAGTTGCATCGCGCGACTTACCCGGACGTGTATCTCGTGGATAAAGTACTGCGCAGGAGGAGCGACGAGGTTTACGTGAAATGGCTGGGATTCGATGGATCGCACAACTCTTGGATGCACAAGGACAATGTTATTTAATTCGTGCAAACTGTATTTTATTCTTAATATAAAAAATGATACATGTAAAGTGTTTTTGAAATATTTAATATATATAAAGTATATAATAAAAAATATTAAATACTAAATACATGTATGATATCTTTATTTATATTCTTCCATTAATATACATACGTTACATTACATACATACATACGAGCACGAGTTGCATCGCGCATACATACATACATACATACATACATACATACATATATACATATGTACATATGTACATACATTATATTACATATATTGCATACGTTACATACATTACATACATTACATACATATGTCATGTTATACTACTACATACATTACATACATATATATGGGGCATTCTTTCTCAAAATAGCCACTCCTCTGCACATTTTATTTTTGAAGATAAAATGCTTTGCGAGATCTCAAAATTTCCGTCAAAAACTCAATTTTTGGATGCCGTATGGCGATTTTCATTTACATTCAAGGGTGGGGCAGTATGACCAAAATATCGCTCAAACCACCCTAAAAATTAGGAAAGTATGCAAATAACATCTAAAATCTTAGCAGTTTCTATCACATTCGATGCAACTTTGAAACAATATGGTTTATGACATCCAATTAAATAGTTTTCAGACGTTACCCCCCATTATAATCAAAATCAACCCTTCAAAACCACCCCTGAATCATCATTTCGACAAATTGACAATTATTCTAAAACAAATAGAGTAAAAAAATTTAAATAGAGTTCACGGGCCGTGAAATTCTTCCAGAGTATATTTAATATTAATATTAACAGGTCGTTTATCGCGATTTTTTATTTTTCATTTAGTAAGATAGAAAAAAATTTTATAACTATCTAACAAACAGTAATACAGCATTGCGCCACATAGATTTTCTGTAGCAAATTTACCGCTCTACAGAAAAGATCTCTTATCATTTTTTCATAAATTCAACCGTTCAAAAGATATTCAAAGTTAAAGTTTGATAAATTTTATAAAACTTGTTTTTGCTTCTTATGAATGTTGTATCATATCGACTATCAAAAATTATGAAATAATCAAAACATATTTTTGTAGAAAATTTAACAATCTACAAAAAAGGTCTCTTATATTTTTTTCATAAATATAACCATTTAGACGATATTAAGGTTTATACTTTGAACTTTAAACCTTAATATCGTTTAAATGGTTATATTTATAAAAAAAACACAGCACTCACTACTCAGCACTCACTTCTGCAGCACGCACTCCAGATCGGCGTACACCACGAAGGGAAGTCGCTCTTTCCTGCTGTGGTTCTTGAAACTGAGCCACTTGTTGTCCTCGCTTGGTAGTCTGATAGCGCAGTTGTTTACCTCTCGGCAGTCCACAGTGTGAGACTGCAACTTGTCGCTCGAACTAAAGTAGTGAAGACATCTGCAAAAAAAGAAACACAAATATTATAAATTTTTATACACAAAATATAAATTTATATATATTATTAAAAGAAGTATAGGTATACTTACCGATCGCAAATGTACTTCCGACCATTGTGCTTGCTAAATTGTGAGCTTATGAGACGGGATAGATTTTTAATCCACGCGAAATGTCCAACATTGTTGTCTCCCGGGTCCTGCACATATAGCAGATTCACATGTTTTTTATCACTCATGCGGTCGGTAAATCGTATTGGAAGAACGTTTAAAGTCTTCTGTCCCTCGATGGTATAGACGTTGACGGATATATTGTTGAGTCGTTCGAACTGTTTAATTTGATTCAACGTCATTGGGAACACAATGTCTCGTAAATTCAGTACCGTTGAATAATGCGGGTATGATGATTCCCGTTCTGAACGTCTTTCGGCTGGATGCAGAGCAGCCGTCACGACCCACACAAAACACGCATTGTCCATAGACAGCACATTGATCACCGCGTTCTTCACTTTAATGTCTTTAGGCAATTTCAAGTGACACCCCGCGCGCAAAGGATTATATCTGTTGACGTTCACCATCAAATTGAGGATTCGAGTCAACGCCCACCCACTGTCGCGTTCCTGGAACTCCTCGAGTTTCGCTAATGTGAGCTCGATAACGTGCCGCTCGTACCACTCGCGCAAGTGCGATGTACGACAGAGTTCTATGTTATTTGTACATATACTCTTATTGGCACGTTTATCACCCGCCACAAACTCCCCGTTGAACGCGGTGTTCACTTTGACACAGTTATGTATTTTTATAATGTCTCGCACTCGCTTGCACACTACGCTGCAGGCGTCTTCCAAAAACTGTCGCGGTTCTATATGGTCTGTATTAATTACCGCACCGGTCATTATTTGCGTTTTGAACGCGGCATCGATTCCTCGCCATACGAGTTCTGCCGCGCGCGTGTCGCCATTGTTACCGGTGTTCGCATAATCACCACCGCTATGGATAAATTGTCTTTCCAATCGCGACTTCACATCCTCGAGTCGCGCTATTCTGGCAACCAACGATTGCCTCTGCCCGATCGTTGGATTGTTGGAGAGCCGCTGACGTTTGGCACTACTGCGTGTCTCGAGCTACTCGACGAATTCCGCGCATTGCAGCGCCCATGTGAAAAATTCACCCACGGTAGCTACTTGGTCGGTAGCTCCAATAGATCGCGTTCGGTTTGCTCGAATTGATCCATGTTTGATCACTTTCGCAATATTCTTTTATTATATCGCTTCACAGCACTTGCACGTGATAACGTGTCTAACCACACAATAAATCTCGATACTTTTCAATCGATGTATCGCTCTCAAATCGCGTCCACTGTGACAGATCCCAAGGAAGCGTCGAATGTAATATACGCTAGCGATGCGTTTAATACGGTTTGCTCGAATTGATCCATGTTTGATCACTTTCGCAATATTCTTTTATTATATCGCTTCACAGCACTTGCACGTGATAACGTGTCTAACCACACAATAAATCTCGATACTTTTCAATCGATGTATCGCTCTCAAATCGCGTCCACTGTGACAGATCCCAAGGAAGCGTCGAATGTAATATACGCTAGCGATGCGTTTAATACGAATCAGCTCATCGATTGTGAGCTCGCAGCTTTAGTTTTTTATGCTCCTACGCAGTGCGCTATCGAGTTAGTCTTACCCATTGTGCGCCGCCTAGCGGCGTCGTTGCGAACGTACTCCGCTGCGCAACCGCGGACCCCCACGCGGTGAACGCGGCCCCCGCGGACCCCCACGGGGACCCCCACGCGACCCCCGCGGACCCCCACGCGGTCCCCCCACGCGGACCCCCCACGCGGCGAACGCGAACGCTGACTTCTCCTCCCGTGGACCCCGCGGCGCGGGTGAGTCATTCCGGTGACTCATCCCGGTGAGTCATCCCGGTGGTATGCTAAGGTGGTATTTACCAATGCTTCTCTTGTCCACAAAATTTCCAACAACTCTCTTCAAAATACCCAAAGACCTCTATGTTTTATATATTCCCAGAAAGCTAAATTTATCATTTTTCCGCAACCAATATATATCTTAAAAATATTTTCGTTGTAGATTTGTCAAAAACATCAGTTAATGTTAAAAGTTTATATACTAGTTATTGCTTACTAATTAATAAACTTTTATTAATCAGAAGCATTAACTTTTCATATAAGATAAATAAAATTAGAAATTAAAATAAAACCGTGAATTCAAAATTAGGTAAATTTTCTAAATAATTGTTCATTGTATTATTGATGAAATCGTACCATTTATGGTGATTATCATATGTTAATAACCATAAAATAGTAGAGAATAATAGAGAATTTTTATTATAATTAATAATTAATAATTAATAATTATGTTGTGCCGGTACCGGGAGTTGCTCTCAGGGTCGGCACAGGATTCGGGAATCTCGGGTCGGAAGAGAAACACTCGTCACGGTGTATAAAATTACAGCCCAATATATTTCTCTTCTAATCTTCAATACAATTCTTTTTATTTTAATTATGATATTCGCGAAGTTACGACCGTTGATATACGCGACGCACGTTATTATTTAATGGTTGACTGACGACTGCCCGCCGCTCGTCGGAAAGGCGGGCGCTTTATCCGGTATGGCTGACTTAGTTGTCAGCGTTTTTGATACCTCGATCAAAGGTCTAACGGACAAGTGATGTCCGGGATGACCATATTTGGTCATTCCCGAAACTTGTGCAGATCTTCGCGTCAGCGGTCTTCGTCGCTAGGGTCGGATTTCGTATCAGAGGCATTTGGTGTTGCCAAGTGCATTAATTATTCTTAACTACGTTGTGCGCTCACAACAATTAATTATAATTAATAATTTTTAAAATAGTAAAATATAAAATAATAAAATAGTAGAAAATACTTGATAGAAAATAATTGATATAATTAGGAATGCAGCGTTCATTCATAATTGTATCTCGTCACCTTCGATGTTGTATAACTGCTTTCCTTCAGGCGGTAACGGCCGGTGCGAGCGCGTTCCCCTCCCCCAGGTCTGGATCAGGCACGGCGGGTGGTATATCGGCCGGGGCGCGTTTTAGATCTTGCACGTGCACGTGCCGGTACCACTTTCCCGAGCGGCTACGGAGATCCACAATGACAAGCAAGATGATGCGGCGAGGAGTCCGTCGCTGGGTACGATGGAGGACGGACGTGCCTCCCTCGTGCTCCGTCTTTGTGTGTTTAATACTGTATAGTTTTGTCATTTTCTCGGAAAAACTTTTATCTGTGGCGATGCGCACCGCGGTTATAAGTCGATTGATATAGTTTTTCTTAAAATTATATACTGATATCTATCTGATATTTAATCTTAAAGTTTTCTATACGGGCAACGCCCATATACGAGCGAGCATAAATGGCTTCCGTCTCGTGTGAGATTGCAACTAAAGAATGTATGAAATATTCGTAATCTGTGTCGTATCGCCTCAGGTCGCCTTTGGGAATGCTTTATTGTATTGCTGTGTATCACGCCATATATAAATTTTAATATATTTCTCGCGAGTTCATCTGGAAACCTCTGTCGAGGTTTCTCATGTGCCACGCCTTAAGGACTTATGGCGGCATTACCGTCTTAACTTTGTGATACCTTATCATTATACCACTATACTAATATCTTATAACGATGTCGAAGGATGGCTCGGAATTATGAGAGTATGAAGGACTACTTTATTATTTTTATTATTTTTGGTGAGTCTTTCTGCATCAAGTGTGGAAACCGTGCTGTTTCTATCCTTGTCAATATACTATCCTTGACATAAAACTGTCACGAAAACTTAGTGGTGATTTCAGGCCTTTTGCCTCGTATAATGGCGGATATTCCGTATCTTTTATTAACTGTCGAGCTTTTAACATCATGGCTGAGATTATTACTACATATGGCCTCATGCATTGCCTCATGCACGTAAAGTCTGTTAGTCATAATGGCCGATCTTCTTGCCGTCCTTTTCAGGTTAGGTTCCTTCTTGCCGTCCTTTTCAGGCAACGCGTACCGTAGTAACAAAGACATTTGCCGCGTAATCTTACATATGTCTTGGAATCTTGTAATATATGGTTAATCTTAAGCTTATCCGAGTTTTAAAAATTTTTGTATGCACGTGTAACGCCTCCGGACGCCCCACCGACTGACTCCCCAGCGTGCTCTTTATCTGGAGCAGCCTCGTGCGTGCTTTTCCGTGCAAGATCTATCATTGTTACTTCGAAGTTAACATGGTTTTTTGTTTCAATGCTGGAGGGGAGCCCTTGCAAATAGATTGCGCTAATGTGCAATCGGGTTGTTTCTTCTTGCATTGCATTGAAAATACATATATGATTAGGGATATGAGCAGTGATCATCTACATGCACGTAGTGATGAGATTCTTTACTATTATACGCGAGAAATCTTGTACTGTATTAACGGAATCTATAGGAAATTGTGAAGCGTTTTGCAAAATATTAGTTATTTCATACCCAGTGCCAATTGACTTGAGTTGTAAATATTCAGTCCTCTGTATTAATTCTATGTTTATCCTTACTTATTCTTGTTATCCGTTTGTCTACAATATCCACTGCAAAACTGCATTACTTATACTTATTTTTTACTATTATTCTTAAAGATATTTGCACTGTGTATTGTTTATGTGTGTCCTTAGTCATCATGCGAAGAGGTCTGACATGCGTGCCCAGCGGGTAGTGACATTTAAATAATTAATTAATAATCAAATCTTAATGACCAAACATCATCTAGGTTATTTTTGCATACGCACGCTGGGTTACGTATTTAACGTATTTAATGTATGTATTTATTGTATATACTAATGGTCTCCCTCTCAGGAAACTGGATGTGGAAGAAGAATGAATAATAATAATACACAATTTATCAAACAACTGATCTTGTTTATTACTATTGTACTTACGATCATGGTACAAAATTATTTATTATTCCTAGACCTCTTCGTTAATATTTAACGTTATACTTTATACTAGGTACGCAACTAAGTTTCCGGGTTTTTTTTATCAATAAATACAAAAAATGGTTTATTCAAAGTATCGTCCCTCGCTAGCTATACATTTTCGCCATCTCTCTGGCAATACATGAATACCGCGACGATAAAACGACGCGTCTTTGGACCGAAACCATTTATCCAACCAATTTTGCACTTCTTCGAAATTGGTCAAGTGTAGCCCAGCCAAGCCATGCGCCATCGACCGGAACAAGTGCTAATCGGAAGGCGCCAGGTCTGGCGCATACGGCGGGTGCGGTAGCAGATCCCATTTCAGCGTTTTGATGGTGTCCTGGACGCAAATGCTGTTTATTTGGCACAAAACTCGACATCTCCGTTGTTAGAAAAAATATTTTTGCGTTGCGATATGTGTTGGTATAACGACTGGTTATTGTTAACAGATGTCCAAGCTATAACTTCAGACAACTTCAAACATGTAAGTCGAGTACATGTGTTATTGGTGCCATTTATGTGTGAAACCCGGAAACTTAGTTGCGCACCTAATACTTATTATATAATATGGTAACTCTATCAATTATTTATGTCACATCACCTATTTCACTTACTTTATCCCATTTTATGTATCACGATAAGCGGTTATTATTACTAACTAAATGAACTATATCGCGGTTTGTTTATGTCCCGTCGTGCGTACGATAACACTCGAACCGGGATTAAGAAAAGTGTGATGTATAACTCGATCATGTGTGCCTAGGGAATTTTAGTCCTTAAGGCTGATCCGTAGGTAAGCTACCGTTGTACAATGGCTATAAGTCTTCATTCACATGGATGCACTTCTATAACATGTTTATCGATGATTTACGCAATTGATAATTATATTTACAAACATTATGAACAATGTATGATCACTACATCTGATTATACATACAATTTATCTCTATCGGTACTGTATTACTGCGGTTCATCCTCTTGAGTATTTATACAATAATTCTTTGCAAACCTATTGTAAATATATATACATGATACTCCTATTGCGTACGGCTTGCTCTGCAAGCATCTATTTTTTTTTTGCCAATCTCTTTGCGCTCTCATCTCGTTGTGAACGTGAGATCGGCTTACCATCCTTTTGTATAGGGCGCCCTTGGACAAGACGTGGCTATCGCGAGTCGTCCTAGGGTGCGCCTTGGGCGGGGTGCACCCGAACCGCTAGCCCAAACAAAAATTATGGAAGCACACAAGGACAAGATAAAGTTACCGTCTCAGGGGGACTCGGAGACCCAGAGACCGGCGCGGGGGGAGTATGGTCCCAGCAAGCCCCGTGTCGCCGAAGCCTCCCAACGAGAGGTGGACGAATCCTTTGATGGGCTAAACCGTAATGTACGACCGGTGTTGACCTCGGGCACCGGAGGAAGCCATATTACCGAGAAGTCGGATCCGGCGTTACCCTCGGGCGTCGGTAAAGTAAGAGCTACCGAGGTGACAGATCTATCATCAACACCGATATCCGCGTGTCCCACGGACTTTGCGGACACTCCTGGCTGTCCACTCTCTGTCGACCAAGGCTCTGACGCGAAAAACGTGGACGCAACTGGGAATAAGATCAGGTTTGCTCCTGAGTCAATGCCGGATCTGGCTATCATCATAGCCAGAAGAGTGTTAGGTCAAACTGACAGATTTCGTTCTGTCACTCCAGGAAAGGACAATACAGTGTCCTATGCCTTTTCTAATCCTTCGGGACGCACTCCATTCCTTGGATTTGGAGTAGAATCGGCACATAACGACGAAGAACAACAGCACTCCGAGATTTCGGAGACTGAACGTGAGGAGGACATGGATTACGACTGCGGCGAATCGGAGCCGATCGTGATCGACTCAGACTCTGGCGATTCTGCAAATAGTAGGATCACGAAGAAAAAGAGGAAGGCGAAGGTTTCTCCTCATGCTAAACATATCTGGTCTCCTCCTCTATCTGCAGGTAGTGTTAAGAAGTCTAAGAAGTCGTCTCGAGTTACAAAAAGGGAACCAGTCCACTCTGGCGCCTCTTTGAATGCCAGGACTCGTATGGAGGTCATCCCCACGGATGACCTCAGAAAGTTGGACACTGTTCAATTATCAGATCTTACATCGGAATTTGTTAAAAAGATCGAGGTTATCAGGAAGGAGAGTAAAAGCTTCCAAGGAATCCTAAGCGGTTCCATGAGACGTGGTCTCATCAATATTACTGAAATCTTCTCGGTACTCAACGAGAGATTGGAGGAGTCGGGGGATGTACCCTCACTGAGGGTACAAAACGGCGAACTCTCCTCCCAACTCCGTGAATTAAAGCGAGAAGAGGAGAGGACCAAGAGGGAACTTTCAGCGGTGAAGGACGAGAATGCTACGCTCAAACGCGAGTTATCTACTCTCAGCGAACGCTTCACAAAGATGGAATCCTACATCGCGAGATTGGAGGAGAGGAACGGAGAATCGAGTGGGAAATCGAAAACCGTTCCACCCTCGCATTCGGTTAATCTACTCTCTACTGTTACTCTTCCCCCCCGAGTAGAACTTGAACCCGATGCTTCTGGTCAACATACTGCCCAATCGGAGTTTCCTCCTCTTCCTCAAAGGAATAGGAGTAAGAAGAGACCTGCGATACTCGATGATAAAACACTTGTCGGAGATAAACGTATCAAAATTCCCCCCAGAGAACCGAAATCAATTCCCAGGAATGTCGAAACGAAACACAAGGAGAGAGATTCTAAGGCCCAGTTGAATAGAAAACCGAGTTCTTCTTTTACCGATCCTATCGATGACACGCCCAGCGAGGATGTGGAAGAACAAGACACTGACTTAGAAATAAATCAGATTAGTAGGCAAATTTCGATTTTGTCGAACCGCAGACGACAGCTACGCATCAATTTATCAACAACAAAATTGAGCGAACCTCAAGATGTTGCGAATACTCAGCAAATTTGGACCCCTAGGAATGCTGGCAAGGAGGCTCCGCGTCGTGGCTCTAACAACGCCACTAAAGCGGCTACCAAGGCTCCCCGAGGCGCCCCTCGTCGCAGACCGCCTAAATCAGCGGCCGTAACTTTAACCAGCATAGACCCGGAGAAGGTATCATACGCCACAATTCTTAAACAAGCACGTGAGAAAATTGAACTGAGGTCTTTAGGAATCGAAGATTCAAAAATACGACGCGGCATCAACGGTGGTCTCATTATTGAGATCACCGGTGAAGACGGTGCCTCTAAGGCGGACGTTCTCTCAAGAAAACTTAGAGAGGTTTTGGATATTAGCTCCGTACGTGTTAACAGACCAACGGCAACAGGCGAGATTCGTCTGTGGAATTTTGACGACTCGATATCCAGGTCGGACATTTTAGACAAGATCTCAGTCACTGGGGATTGTGACGAGGCTGACGTCAAGATCGGCAATGTAAGACCGTTGCGGAACGGACTAAATTCCGTATGGATAAAGTGCCCGTTGACTACCGCGCTCAAGATTTCCGACTTGGAGCGGATAAAAATCGGATGGACGGTGGCCCGTGTGGAGCTATTGGAGAAAAGACCGGTCCAATGCTTTAAGTGTTGGCGATTCGGTCACGTGAAGAACACTTGTAGTTTCCCGGAGGACCGCACTGGGTCCTGCTTTAGATGCGCGGCCAGGGATCACCAGATCGGTCAATGCAGTGCAGCTCCACACTGCGTTGTCTGCGCCGAGGCTGGGAAACAGTCTAGCCATCGCTTGGGCTCGTCATTTTCCTGTTTCGGAAAAGAAGGAAGATTAAACTCGCAACGAAATAACAATGGATAACTCGAAACTCCAGATTATCCAGATTAACTTAAACAGAAGTCGGGAGGCACAAGATCTCCTCTTCCACCATGCTGAGGAACTGGGAGCTGCGATATGCGTGATGTCGGAGCCCGCCCGCACGCCGAGCTCCCAGCAATGGTTTCGCAGCGATAATGGACTTGCCGCTTTCTTTATTAACGGTCGAGCTGCTCTTCATCCCGCAGTCTTGATCGCGAAAGGCCATTCTATTGTTGTCATAAGATACGGCAACATCTATATAGCATCTTGCTATGTCTCGCCCAACGTCGACTATAATGGATACGCTGGCTTTCTGGACGAGTTAACCACTTTGTGTTCCGGTATCTTGAACAAACATCTTCTTATTTGTGGAGATTTCAACGCCCACGCAAGACTCTGGGGTTCGCGCCGCCGGGACTTTAAGGGCGACCTACTCGAGGACTGGGTGGCTCAGGCCGACGTTCGCCTGGCAAATGTTGGGAATTCGCCTACCTTCATGTCCGCCCAAGGTAGCTCTGTTATAGATCTCACCTGGGCTTCCCCAAGCCTGTTAAGGAATCTTCACCACTGGACGGTTCGCGATGACATGGAGTCACTCTCCGACCACATCTATATTACTTTTGACATTTCTGATCGTCCTCCGAGAAATCCTATAACAAGTCAGGCTCCACGTTGGAGCTTCCGTAATATGGATGTGGATCTGTACAAGAAGGTCCTCGAGTGGACATGTGCTGTTACTCCACTTGACGACGAATATATGCTTCGGTTTGGGCCGGATAAGTGGATTCACCGGAGTATCATAGACGCTTGCGAGGTGGCGGTTCCGCGAGCCCGGAACCGCGAGCACGGAACATATTGGTGGAGCCGGGAGATCGCGGGTCTCAGGAGATCGGCGATTGCGGCTAGGAGAGCGTGGTCGAGGGCCCGTAACAAGGACACGCCTGACGAGGTTGCGCGGAAACGTATGGCCTTCCAGTTGGCAAACCAAGAGCTTAAGTCAGAAATCCGCAAAGCCAAGACTAAGTCCTGGCAAGAGCTGGTCAGGACTCTGGATGACGACCCGTGGGGCTTACCTTATAGGATCGTGATTAATCGACTGCGTAGGTCAACACCCGGACTTACTTATACTCTTGAGCCGGATGTATTGGAGCAACTTCTAAATAATTTGTTCCCTCCTGGCAACCCACTGAGAGATTTGCATTTGGACGGTTCTGGTGAACGCGGGTTACTGTGCCGCGGGTTACTGTGGACGAGGTTTCAGAGGCCATAGATGCAAAGAAGAGTTCGAGTACGGCCCCGGGACCTGACGGTCTTAAATTTGCGGCGCTTAAAAGGCTACCTCCGGGCATGAGACTAAGACTCGGCCAGTGTTACTTATGTCTGAAGTATGGTATCTTTCCACCCGCGTGGAAGACAGCCGATTTAGTGCTGATTCCTAAGGGTGAGGCTACTCCTCTGGGTCAGGTCCCGAAGGCAAGGCCAATTTGCCTGCTTAATGAAGTGGGGAAAACTTTTGAACGCGTCATCGCCGGCAGGATGCACAACTTCTTGGAGGAGAATCCACCATCCGATCTATCGAGTAATCAATTTGGCTTTCGCAGGGCGCGGTCAACTACCGACGCTCTGCGCCTGTTTAAGGAGATTGTCACTGATGCACGTGATAATGGCCGGGTCGCTCTTGCCTTCTCGTTGGACATCGAGAACGCGTTCAACTCCCTCAAACTTCCGGGGATCAGAAGGGCCTTGCGGGTCAAAAATTTTCCAATTTACATCCGTAAAATAATTGACTCTTTCCTTACTAATAGAAGGGTCAGGTTTAACACCAGCGAGGGACGACGTTTCCGTCAAGTAAATAGAGGCGTCCCACAGGGATCTGTTTTGGGTCTTCTATTGTGGAACTTGGCGTATGATTACGTCTTGAGAGCCCTGCTATTCGACGATTGCCATCTTATCTCTTTTGCGGACGACACTTTGCTGGTGGTGGTTGCCGATGACTTCGACGATGCCCGTCAGTTGGTCATCGAGTGTCTGGAGAGGCTCCTCATAAACATCCGTTTTTTGGGCCTCCGCGCGTCCTGGTCTAAATCTGAGGCCATGTTTTTTGGCCGTGTACCGCGGAATTCATCCTTTGAATTTGGGGGAGTTAAGATTTGGATTAAGAATTCTATGAAGTACCTGGGTGTCTATATCGACAACAAGTGGGCTTTTAACACCCACTTTAAGTATCTGGCGGAGAAGGTCGGCAGGGTCGGGCGAGCGCTGTGCGGGATCCTCCCAAATCTTAGGGGACCCATCGAATGCAAGCGTCGACTCTACTATAGTGTTATAACATCTATTATCTTGTACGCCGCCCCTGTTTGGGCTGACGAGCTGCGAAATTCTGGCAACAAGCAACGTATCCTGCAGCGAGCTATTCGACTCACGGCCCAGAGGACCATAATGGCCTATAGGACGGTCTCGTACAAGGCGGCTACTCTGCTTGCGAGAATTCCGCCCATCCATCTGTATGCCTCTTTTATCAGCCGGGTGTATTATCGTCTCAGGGAGCTTAGACGGACCGGTGCCTACACAGTGGATTCTCCGTCGGACGTGCGTACGGAGGAGGAGTCCGTTCTCAGGAGAGAATGGGCAGCACACTTGGAGCGCGACGTATTGCCCGGAAGAAGAACCAGAAATGCGATATTGCCTAACCTGGTTGCTTGGCTTGAAAGGCGGACTGGGTTTCTGACCTTTCGTGTTACTCAACTGTTGACGGGGCACGGCTGCTTCGGGGCCTTCCTTCACAGGATCGGGAAGGAGGAGTCCCCGATCTGCCGCTACTGCGACAGCAATGTGCCTGATACTTCGGAGCATACCCTGTCGGATTGCGACAGATGGGGTCTAGAGCGTGGCGAGTTGACGGTTGCCCTCGGTCAGGATTTGTCCCTGGCAGCCGTTATTAGAGAGATATGTGGCTCGCGCGAGTCCTGGAAGGCCTTTTCGACCTTTGCGGAGAGGGTCATGAGCCGCAAGGAAGAGGACGAGAGACTTAGGGAGCAACAGCGACTTCATCAGGATCTTGCGGCGGAGGACGACGACCCAGACCCTCCGACTTAAATTTATATTTCCCTTGCGAGATTTATTATTGTAATTCGTTCTTTTGCGCTCTGTAAATGCCTTTTATATATCGTGCGGCGTGGGTCCTTCGTGGGCTCTCCCGGTTTTTTTTTGGGGGGGGGGGCGTGCGCCGGTCGTTCTTTGGGCTGCTTCCTTCTCGGGGTCCGGTGTGTCTCCTCTGGCGACGTTCCCGGATCTCTGGGGGGGGAGTTCGGCCTTGGGGCGGCCGGCGCTCGCTGCCTCTGGGATGCCTGGGACTCTGCGTTTTCCCGCGAACATTCTCTTTTGTATCGAGGAGCCCGCTCCTCTTCTGGTCGTGGGTCCTCCCTTGGGGTCGGCCGGCCGTGGGTCCGTCACCTGCCGCTGTTTGGGCTCTGGACTCATTGCTCGTCAATGGGCTCCACGAGCCTTTTGTGGTGTCGGGGCGCGGTTGGTCGTCCCCTGGGGGGGGATCGCTCGATCTGGGACGGTGACTCCTCGTTATGTTTTTCTTCGCTCCCTTTACCTGGTTTCTTTTGGGGTCGGGGAGGGTGAGCGATTTTGCTGTTGCCGAGCACTGCGATGGTTTGGCTCGGACAGGGATGGTGTACTGGTGCCTCCTGCTATTAGTGATGGGTTTTTGTGACTGAATCCTTTTGCGCGGACGGATCGATCTTCGATTCGTACTATTGGTGGTGGGTCGTGACTCTTTTGCGCGGACAGATCGGCTTCGATTCGTGTATTGGTTTTGTAATGTGAAGTTCCTCATCCGGATGAGGAATTTCTGTTAGTTTTGTCCTTCGTCCACCTGGTGAACGATCCCGATCCTGGATTTCGTTTTTTCTCTGGGGGAATGATCTCGTAACCGATGAAGAGATCCCACAATGGTATGGCTACCCGCAGCCACTATCATGCGGTTTCTCCGAGGTGGCCGAATGACGGCACTTGTGCCAATGTCATTCGACTAGAGAGCCCTTCCCCGGGGTTCGCGAGTCCGGTACCGGTAACCTTTCGTTGGTCTTCGTCTGGTTTACGTTTCATTGTCGCCTCTGCGTGAGGACTGTTGCGTGATGTGAAGTGTACCTCCGGTGTTCCATGTCACGTGACTTGTGTCCCAAGTGCTTTGTTTAAGGGAGAGGATGTTTAGTGGGTGCAAGTCCCACATATCCTGACGGCCGGGGTCAGGAATGCGCGAGGCATTTTACCTCTTCCTACGGAAACCAAAAAAAAAGATGATGCGGCGAATCTCTAGCGGGCCGATAAACTTCGGCGCGAACTTTGCGTTAAACGCCGCGCTTTTGTTGGGCAGCGGGCGGTCCCGCTTCCACATCCATTCTCCAATTCTCGGTCTCCATTCTCGGCGGCGGAGGTTGTAGTGTTTCTCCTGGTGCTGAAACGCGCGCGCCAACTGGATTTTTACGAGTTTGTATGCCTCGGTCAAGTGGCGGAGGAGTGTCGACGGCGGGATCGGAGCGTTGCGCGGCGCGTTTTCCCCGGGGCGTCGTAATTCGCGGCCGTGGTTTAGGTACGCGGGCGTGTAGCCGGTCGCGTCGTGCGTCGCGGTGTTGTACGCGAACTGGAGCTCGGGTAGGTTTTCGTCCCAGGTTTTGTGCCTCTTTGCGTATTGCGCGATCATTGTCTTAATTACGCGATTCGTGCGTTCCACGGGGTTGCAGTGGGGCGCGTATGCCGGCGTGAATCGGTGATGAATCCCGCACTCGTCTAGCAACTTTGCGAGTTGTTTTGATTTTAACTGAGTGCCATTATCCGACAGGATTTTGTCCGGGCATCCATGACGGAGGATAATGGCTTCAGTGATAGATTTTACGATGGCCGGCGCGGTGGCTCGTCGCAGCGGTCGGAGCTCGACCCACTTCGTGAATCGGTCTTGCATATTCAAGAGCCATACGTGGCCGGCGGCGGATCGCGGGAGCGGGCCGACGAGGTCAATGGTGACCTGCTGCCAAGGGTGGGTGAGGGTGGTTGGGTGCAACTGGCCGGCCGGTTTCTCTTTCGCGACTTTGTGCGCCAGGCATGTCGGGCATTCCCTTACGTAACGGGCGATATCGCGGAACATGCCGGGCCAGTAATAGCGGAGTGCGACTCTCGCGATCGTCTTAGCGATCCCCAGGTGGCCGGCGGTGGGTGCGTCGTGGTACCGTTCGAGGATTGTGGCGCGCTGGTCCTTTGGGACGCACTCCTTCCATTGTTCGCCCGCCGGAGTGTCTTTAAAGTCCAGGCTGTGGAGCACGTGCTTCCACAGCCGTCCGTGATCGATTCGGAAGTCGGGCACTTCGTGCGGAGTGGCTTCGGTCGCGTGCCACATACGCGTGTACCACGGGCATTTCGGTGCAGAAATGCTGAGGCTTTCGGGTTGCCTTGACAGCGCGTCGGCCACCTTGTTGAGGGTCCCCTTACGGTACTTGACGTCAAAATCGAACTGTTGCAATTCGAACGCCCACCTCCCCAGCCGGCCGGACGGCGATTCTATCTTTTGCAGCCATTTTAAGGATTGGTGATCCGTGATCACCGTGAACCGGTATCCTTCGAGGTACCCGCGCATTCGCCTGATGCCCCATATCACCGCTAGGCACTCTAATTCGGTGGCGCTGTAATTACGCTCGGTGCTATTCAGGGTGCGGCTGGCGTACGCGATCACGCGCTCTCCCTCGGGAAAATACTGCGTCAGCACGGCCCCGAGGCCGGTGGTGCTGGCGTCGGTCTGCAGGTAGAATTGGCGCGTGAAGTCGGGGCAAGCGAGCACCGGAGCGGTCGTCAGGACCCTCTTCAGCGTCTCGAACGCGGCCTGCTCGGTTTTCCCCCAGGTCCACCGCGCCTGTTTGCGGGTCAACGCAGTGAGCGGCGTGGCGAGGGTTGCGAAGTTCTTAACGAACCGGCGGTACCACGACGCGATCCCCAGAAATTGCCGGACCTGACGGACGTTCTGCGGGGCGGGCCAGTTCGCGACGGCGCTGACCTTTTCGGGATCGGTCCGAATACCGTCGCGGTCAATGATGTGGCCGAGATATTTAATTCGGTTGACGCAGAACCGGCACTTTTTGGGGTTGATCCGCAGATTGGCCTCGCGGAGCCGGCGGAACACTTCGCGCATGATCCTTAGGTGTTCCTCGAATGTCTCGCTGATGATTACTATGTCATCCAGGTAGACGAACACGTATAGTTCCAACTCGGGGCCTAACACGGTGTCGAGCAAGCGCTGAAACGTGGCCGGCGCCGAATGTAACCCGAACGGCATTACGGTGAATTGCATTAAGCCTTTTTCCGGGACAGTAAAAGCGGTTACGGGCCGGCTTTCCGGTGAGAGCGGCACCTGCCAATACCTGTTTTTTAAGTCAAGGGTCGTTAGGTATCGGGCCCCCCGGAGTTTATCGAGGGTCGCGGTGATCTGGGGTAACGGGTAGGCGTCCTTTTCGGTCACGTCGTTCACCTGGCGAAAATCGATGCAAAACCGCGGTTTGCCGTCCTTCTTTCGCACAATGACGACCGGCGAGCTCCAGGCGCTGTGCGAGGGTTCGATGACCCCGTCGCGAAGCATTTTGTCGACCTCGGCGTCGATGACAGTTTGCATCGCGGGGTTGCGTGGCCGATACCGTTGTTTAATCGGACGGTCTGTCTTTACGCGGATAACGTGCTCGGCACGGTCGGTGGGGCCCCGCACGGCTTCGAATTGCGCCAGTTCGTCGGCCAAAAAACGGCGGAGGCGTTCGTCCTCCGGTTGCGCGCCCCCCTCGGGTAGGTGCTCTACGGCGGCGGTCCGCGTCTCCGTGTTCGGTGCGGTCGGGGACGGTATGGCGAAGTCTAATTTCATTTATAAGTCGACGCCGAGGAGCGTGTCGTACTCGAGCATTGGCATGATTTGAAATTGATGCCAGAACACCCTCCCTTGTATTGTTATTGGAAACGTTATCAAGCCCGGAACGGTGGTGCTTGACCCGTCGGCGAGGTACACGCGCCCGTCGACTGGTTGGATCGGAAAGTCACGGGCGAGCCTATCGGCGGTGCGTGCGTTTACGAACGTCGCCTCGGATCCGGTATCTAGTAAGGCGTCGACTGGCTGTTTGGCTACCATGACGGTTAGGAACGGGCGCGGTTTGTATACTATTCGGAGGACCGGGGGACGGCCGCTTCTTCCCCGGCCCGAGCGGCATTTCCCGGCGGCGGGTGGCAATTTTTGGTAAAAACGCCATCCCGGCCGCACTGCGAGCAAAACCGGCGCGGCGGTCGTCGGCAATCAAAGCGGGTGTGACCCCGCTGTTTGCACCGCCAGCAGCATTCGCGACGGTCGTAAGCTGCGGCGGCGACCGCGGGTTTCGGCGTGATGACTTAGCGGGCGCGCGTCTGTTCCTCGATGTGTTCGAACTCTTCCGCCAGGCGCAGAATGTCTCGGGTGCGGATTACCGTGTCGCGGCGAATGTACATCTGGTACCGCGGATGCATATTATTGTACAACGCCTCGATTTGGTCGTCTTCCGCGAATCCGGTGGCCCGCCGCATCATCGTGAGCATTTCGGTCGCGAATTTCCGGTATGGCTCGTCCGGTTTCTGCAAGCGAGTTTGGATTTCGCGGACTAGCGTGGCGCGATACCGGCGCAGCAGGTAATATTCGCGAAAGTCGGCGCAAAAGTCCTCTCACCCCTGCCAGTTGGGGCGGTTGTTCCTGCACCAGAGAAGCGCGTCGCCCCGGAGTAATTCGGGTAGCCCCATTAGTAATTGCGCGCCGGAATAGTTATAGGCGTCTTTCAGCTCCTCGAGCCGCTCGAGGAAGGTCACCGGGTCTTTCCCGTCGAAGTGGCATCCCCATTTACGTATCTGATCCATGACCTGGGCGGGGGTCTCGCTGGGCCGGTCATTCGCGGTCGGGCGAAAGGGCACGAACGGCGTCATCATTGCCGGTGACGTGTGGAAGGGCACGTTCGGCGATAGCGGTGGGCGTGTGTCGATCGCCGGTAGGCGTAGGTTTTCGGGCAGGTGCACGGAAATCAGGAGTGCATCCTGCGGCGGGTTGTCCCCCGCGACGGTGGACAGAGCCGTTTCCGGGTGTTCGGTTACGTACGCGCTCAAGCGTTGGCGCAGCTCGTCGACCGAGCCGTCGGGGTCCAGTTCGAGCTTGTCGAGCTCCGCGCTCAGCTGGCTTTTCGCCAATTTATATATCCACGATTTCGGCATGCTGTCTCTTGATTACTGTCTCTCGGAACGGATCAAAACGGTCCCTGTTCGGGCGCCATGTAACGGCTTAACTTTGTCATCGAACGCGGACTAGTTTGCCGGGACGGGAGTTCGACTGAAAGGCCCAGAGACAATAACCAGTGTGATTGCATGCGAAATGATTTATTCGGTCTTAGTCTACAAAATGATGTAAGCGCGGTATATTACAACGGCGGGGTAGTGCAGGCGCACTCGGCGCGATGCGGCGCGATAGCGAAACGCGGTGTTACAATAGCCTACGGACTCGGTATATTACAACGGCGGGATAGTGCAGGCGCACTCGGCGCGACGCGGTGCGATAGCGGAAGGATAGTGCAGGCGCACTTGGCGCGATGCGGCGCGATAGCGAAAACGCGGGATTACGATTGCTTATGGACTCGGTATATTACAACGGCAGGATAACGCGGTATTACAATCGGTTGATAGCGCGCGTGGAACCGCGTAGTGTATAAGCGGAGGATTTCCGGAGCCTCGGGGCGGCGGCAGCGAGAGCCCTCGTTGCGAGGCCGAGTGTGCTCGACCCCGCGTAACCGTGCCTTCGGGGTTAGTTCTGATGGAGTGCGGGAACACCTGAGAGCCCTCAATCGAGGCTCGGAGCACCGGACCTCGTTGGTGTGTTCCCTAAGAGTCGGGATAGGTTTCGTCCGGAATAGCGGTACGCTGGATATTAGACGAAGTGACTGTCTCTTGTCGGAGCGTCGGTTTATATAGCGCTCGGCGCGGCGGGTTCGCTAGGAGCGGCCGATCGTCGCGTTGTGGTGGGGCGGCGCGACGCCGCGCTCGTCCTCGGTGCGGCTCGGCTTCCGTCGTCGTTTGTCGGGAGGCACCGGTGCCGCGCTTGGCCCGCGCACACGGTGTATTTGAATAAAATTAAAATGTGGGCGCACCGCGCCCTGGTCTTCGCCCGACTGATCGTCGGTCGGGCGGCATCCGGTGGTTGTTAGCCGGGAACAATGCTTGGCGCACGAGGTGCATCGTTACAAGTTTAGTCTTATTCGAAATGAATTAAAAAGACATCTATTTAATTTTATAATTTCTTAGATATACAATAACTTTGAAGAGATTCAGGTGATTATGTTCTGTCATGGTTTATACTCTGATTGTCATTGTGATTTGTATCACCTTCTTGATTTTCAAATATTCGCGATTGTTTTGCTAACATATTACCTGACTCGTTATTTTCTGTGTTACTTTCATCTTCGGAATGTCTGCTTCTGCACGGCGGACCAGTCTGTGTTCTCTCTAAATTCTGTCGTTTTTTCTGTAACATCTAGAATAAATAATAACAAATGAAAATGTAAGCTTTAGATAGTAATTGATTAAAATATAAGTCATAATTTTCCGAGATTTCAATAGCAACGACAATATCAGTAACAATAACTGTACCACTGATTGCTCATTTTCATCTTCTGAAAACAGGTCCTCAACATTATGCGAGGACTTTGTACATTTTTTGGATTGCGTTTCATTTGAAGGCGCAGGTTGTGGTGATATTTCGTGTGTAGAATGATCTGTTGTATCTTCATCATTGTCAGATAGTGGATTTAAACATTTTCTATTACTTAAAAATTTTTCTAGTTGCTGTTTCCCATTATGTGCTTTACCTAATTTTTTTAGTTTCTGTTTCATAATCTATAAGCAATAATACTAACATATTATTTAAATTAATGAAAACTTTTTAAAATTTAAGCAAATTAATTTTTACGTTGTCAAATATATATTAGAAACTACATATAATGAAGATGTAAAAAACACTAACTTATAAAAACAGGAACAAAATATTTTTTATGTGCAAAGTTTAAAGAATTTTTTGAGTAAATAAAAATCAAATTGAAACAGTTAATTGTTTATCTTTAAAAAAATGTAAAAACTTTTAAGGCTCCTGGGTACCGACCGCGGCCATTTTGAAACGTGATGTCATCAGAAGCAAGTTACGGTGACAATTGCAAACTACTGTAAAATAAAGAAATCTTTCAATAAAAACACACTACAAATCGTTTTAACACACTACAGTGTGCTATAGCGACCTACAGTGTGTTTTAATCAAAATATCTTTTTATTTGACAGTACATTGCAATGTAATTTTCGTGTAATTTCTCGCTTCTGACGTTACGATTTCAATATGGTCGGCGAGGGACCAGGAGCCTTAAACTAACATGTATGTAGAATTTAATGTACTTGTATGATCATTTTACCTTAAACACTTACTTTGATATTCTTTTTTGATGTTTTCTGTTTTTCTTTCATTTTTAATCGCAGTTGTTGAAGAGCATCACTATGGCGTTATTTGAAAATTTATATCTTTCTTCTTTATTTAATAAATGTTCTTCACCTTAAAAAAAAATTATTTTTCATAAATAATGCATGTTTTTTACTTCATAAATTTTATAATTATTACAATTTATAAAAGTTTGCGGATAACTAATATTTTTGTATATGTAATATATAAATGTAAGTAGTTGAGATAAACTGAAATTACTGATATTTACAAAACTTATTACTGATTTTAGAATTTTATTTATTTTTTAAAGAGATATTAATATAAAAAATATTTAACAATTCTTAGAAATAATGAGTCATTACTAATGACAAATAAGAAAGTAAATCTTTAAAATATGCTAAAAGGTAAAAAAAGGCGCCAAGTACACGCGCAATGTATGTTGTAAATCTAAAAATCTTAAATGGTAGTAGCTTTATTTCTTCCTAACAAAATAATTCACAAAATTGCTTTACCTAACTCAACCCAAGTGATATGTATAGTAGCTTTATATTTTTCTCCCTAACAAAATAATTCACAAAATTGCGTTACCTAATTCAACCTAAGTGATACGTATTTCAAAAAAAGATGTGAAATCTTTAAATTGCGCCAATTGCAAAGAGAATATATATACTTTGAAAAATAATTGTTGTGCAACTACTTTTAAAAAATAAAACAAAATTGTGTTACCTAACTCAGCCCAAGTGGTATGTATCTTTGTATTCCTGAGAGTCTTTCTATCAACCCAAGTGGTAGTAGTTTTAATTCTCCTTGATAAAATTATAATATTACAAAGAATTATTTTAATCACAAAGAATTAAAAAGGTAATTATAAAATAAAAATATTTAATTAAAATAAAATAAATAAATTTTTCTTGTAAAAAACTTGGCGCTGCTTTTTTAAGGTTTAGAACTGTTCGCGAAATCGCTGATTAATCCCGGCGATGGAAGCGGGATGAGAAAGACGTGCGTGGAAGGTGTTAATTAATTATTCTGTAATATAAAATGTAACTCAGAATAATTAATTAACACCTTCCACGCGCGTCCTTCTCATCCCGCTTCCATCGCCGGAATTAATCAGCGATTTCGCGAACATTTCGTCCTTCGAGCCGGATGCGTGAAACTTAAAGTGTAGCTCGGACACAGATCATGTGAACAGGGCATGCCTTTCACGACATGCCACGGACATTATCGCGCGCTTCCGCGAGTGAAGTACAGACATTCTCACGCGCGCTCGCGAGTGTTACACAAACATGTTCACGCGCTCCCGCGAGTGTAAATAGACATTTTCACGTGCTCAATACATGACCCTAACGATTCTCGATTCGCATAGTGTTTTCCTTACGCTTCTCTCGAACGTTCTCGGTTCGTGCAGCATTTCTTACACGTGTCTCGACGTTTCTCAGGTGTTTCATCGTGCGTAGCTCAGGGACGGCTTAACATGACGGAACCCGCACAGGCGGGTACGGGCGGTGCGGAGACCACGACGCCGCTGCTCGAGGTACCACCGGCTCGCACATCGGAACGCCAAGCCTCACCCGTGCGCTTGTCCACGGAGCTCATCCTAAATGAACCGCCTGGCGACGGTGCGGAATATTGGCGACACGCTGCCAACTTGTGCAGAGGACATGCCGTTAGAGGAGGTCATCCAAATCTCAATGCATCTCAAAGAAGCGAACAAGGCGTTTCTCAAGGAGCACGCATATTTTGAAGTTACTTGGCCGGCGGCGCTCATACAACATAAATGCTTAAAAACAATGTTCACTCCACGACGACGCTATTATATGGCTGCACGTCGCGTTATTGCGAAGATCAAGGGCGCATATCCAAACCATCGCAGTCCTCGCGTGACACTCAGCGGCTGCCGGACATCAACATCCCGTCGTTCAAGGGCAATTACGCTGCATGGCCCATGTCTCGCGACCTATTCAAGGCCGTTATCTACGACAACCGACGCCTCACCGACGTGGAAAACCTTCATTATCTGCGACTCTCACTTGAAGGCACACCCGCTCAGCTCATCTCCGGACACAACGTCCACTCATGTAAAGGCTCACGGGGGTGCAAGAAGTGCACCAACCGACATCACACGATGCTGCATGAGGCTCATCAGTCGAACTCATCAGCGAAGCCAACCACCAGCTCAACTGCGACAGCTCAATAGGAAAATGGTGCAATCGTTGCTCACTTCTCTTTGGCCCGCTCACTACACTCAACATTACTAGCCACGGCCCTGGCTCAGATCAGCTCATCAATTAATACTCAGCGGGTACGGCTTCTCATCGATTCAGGTTCAGAACTTACATTTGTTTCAGAATCTCTCGCTCGTCAGCTCAACATTGCTCGTCATCATTCCGTCATTCTCATCACTGGAATTGGTGGCGGAAAGGCGACGCAAACTCGAGGAGTTGCATTGCTTAAGCTCCGCTCACTTCACTCAAGATCAGACGTCATTATTGAAGCTCACATTCTGCAGACGTTAACGAACATCCTGCCATCCTTCAACGCTGCACCACAGGATTGGCCGCATCTCACCAAGTTGACCTTGGCCGATCCAGATTTCCTTACACTACAGCCAGTGGATATTATCATTGGAGCTGACTCATATGGACAGATCATTAAGCCCAACATCATCAAACAAGATCCATTGATGCCAATTGTTCAGCTCTCAATTTTCTGATGGCTCGTTCTCGGACCTGTCGACACATCATCATCGGCATCTGCTGCAGTGCATCATGCATCGATTCAGGAGAGGGAAGATGCTCTCGACGAGTTACTGTCGAGATTTTGGACACAGGAAGAAGTGCCTGCGAGCAACAATCTTGATCTCTAGATCATATATATATTTACGTATGGCTTTGATTCTAATTTGATTAATTAATTAATTAATTAATTTACTCAAAAATCATATCAGTTTACAGATCGCTTATTCGGGAGCTGAGTTCATAACGTGATTTATTTATTAATTCAATAATTTATTTATTTATTCTATCATTAAATTATTAATACATAAATTAATTAATATTTAATGATAAAATAAATAAATAAATTATTGAATTAATAAATAAATCACGTTATGAACTCAGCTCCGAAACAAGCAATCTGTAAACTGACAGGAACTTTTTCTATCGAATAAGAGTTGATGCGGCATTAGATGTGACAGAGACTGATTTTGTTTCAGAAGCTGCCAAAGAGTTCCTCGAGCGTTATAAAGCCAGTAAAGAAGGCAGGAAAAAGCAGTTACCAATATTGTCCTCTTAAGACGTGTCCATCAGGTAAGTCGCAAGACAAAATACTTGTTTATGAAAATGAATGCTGGTCTCTCTCAATTCATTTATTATAATATTTTTTATTTATCAAGAGACACGGTAGTGTCTCGCGCCAAGTACACGCGGAGCGAGACCGACCGTGACTCTTTTACGCGACGCGACGGGTTGCGAGTACCCGAGATGTTGAGATCTCGATAACGAGTGAACGGATCAAGTTCTAAGTAGGCTTGATCGATAGCTTGGGGTCCAATTAGGGGGGGGTTTCTCTTATAATATTCCGCTCCGTGCCCTACGAGCGGAGATATTGCGACGCAAAGTCCAAATGTGAAAATTTTTTATTAAGATACTTCTTCTTCTACTTCTAACGCCGACGTCTTATATGATGACGTCATAATCAGAAACGTTACTTTCACTTTTTCGACACTGGCGGCTAGCGGCGTTAGTATCGCAGTGCAGTGCAGTGCAGACAGTGCGTTCGTTTAGCGCGCTGTCAGTCAGTTCATCAGTTAACCTATTTCGATCGATCGAGAGACACGGTAGTACACGCGGAGCGAGACCGACCGTGACTCTTTACGACGCGACGCGACGATTAATTCAAGGTATTTAGTGAATCGGAGCTTTAGCTCTCTTCGACGAGCTGTAAACATATCAATGAATTCTATTTCTTTCCGCAGGTATGTTCGACAAAAAGAAGAATGGCACTATAATAAACGTAACGGAATTCCAAGCTCTTTACAATTACATAAATTCTTGGCTCGGTGTATTTCGTGGCTTTGACCACGATAATTCGGGCAGTATACAAGAGAATGAGTTAAACGCAGCTCTAACACAAATGGGCTATATATAGGTAGGCTTAGTCCGGACTTCATTCAATTCCTTATAAAAAAGAGCGATCTTCGTGGTCATCAGTCCATTACTGTGGATCAGTTCATAGTATTGTGTGTTCAGATACAGAGGTTTACAGGTAATTAGAAATGTTTACATAAAAAGAAGAAAATTTTATGATAATTTTGATATCGTTTATTAATCTAATTAGAGGCCTAACTATAAACATCCGTACGTGCAATGGTTTGATAATATTTAGCATGATTTAAGCATGTTTCTTTAACAAAGATATGTTGTATGTTACAGAGGCATTTAGGACAAGAGACACAGATCAAACTGGATCGATTACTATTGGATTTGAAGAGTTTCTGGGAGTAGCTCTTAGCTGCAGCATATAACGTTTTTATATTTTTTAAATAACAATACAGTTAAAATATTTTTTACACTTGTGTATGCTGAAAAGCAATTATTATTGTTTAACTTATGCTACAAGTGCTCTATTTTTCTATCTTAGAAGATAATAATGTAAAACGTGGGTTTAGACAAGTAGGATCTTAGGCTTATGAGAGATTTGTTTGTTCTTGGAAATTTCTATTTTCTTCGCCACTAAGCTTTTAGTGAGGTTTATTTATGTTTAGTTATAATGATAAAATTAAGATTTTTAATATATGAGAAGCACTAAAATTATGCTTCCTACCGATTCCGCTGATCAATACCTCAAATGACAATGAAACGCGTTTATTTTACATTCATGCACGTTAATTAGATTTAACATTTAATGTGTTATATACGATAAAAGCTAAATGACTGGTGTATAATATTTTTACCATTTAAGTAACACTTGTACTATCCAAATTTTTTTACATTTATCATACGTGTTTACAATTGCTATCTTTATAAAGATTTATTTACTAGTACAAGGTTTATAAATTTACTGTCTTTATGTGGAGATACAGATAGCTTTACCTGAAATACACATGAAAGTAAATAGGACTTGACATAAAGGGTTTTTTTTTACACAGATTCTTTGAGAATAATGCAAATGTTTGTTTTTCAAATTTACGAGACTATAAAATTGTATTACTCCACATAAAACTGGCTCGGGAAAGAATACAAGAAATTGAACGATAATATTATATGTATAAACATGCTACAATGGCTGCGTTCAACAGAAAGAAATTATTTTAAAACTATTGTATATCGAAGGTACGCTGCATTAATGTTGAGATTAATGCAATAATTGGTTATCCTTGGTATTTGTAAAGAATCGAAACTAATAGTATAATTGTCGATTATGGTAGGCGTTATACCGAAATAAGAAATAGTAAACTATGCAGGAGCGTTGATCGATTATTTTGTCAGTGTAATAATATCTTGATACTCGGATGCGCTCGCACGTGCAAATCGTCCTATTTCTCGATCTCTTCGTTTTTATGATCGCGTTTTACGTGCTCGAGTGTATTAAAAAAAATGAGAAAAAAATGACATAAAACATAAAAAAATGGCACAGCAGTTTCACGGGACCGCATCACACGGTAATCGAACAGCTTTTTATAATCGATATTCCTCACGTGCTCGGAGCGACGTGACCGATCTCTCGAAAGGACGAAGTATAATCTCTAAGTACTATTATATCATCAACACGCTCATACAATGAGTCACAAAATTATTTATTTCTCAATTGCAGACTTCAAAAGATTGATACTCTTTTAGGATAGGATATTTTATGGATAAGTATATTTTATATATTATTATACTTGACAAGAATGCGTGGGATCAAATTCTTTCGCCATTGTTACATTAAAAATAACTTACAAAAATTACAGATTTATCGAGGTATTTATTTCACAAAAAACTAGTCCAGAAAAAATAATAAAGTACATGTATATAGTTTTCTAATTATAATCTTAAAATTATAAGTCAAGAGACACGGTAGAGTGTCTCGCGCCATCAAACATGAGAAAATCTTATGATAAATAAATAATACTCGGATGTGCTCGCACGTGCAAATCGTCGGCCTATTTCTCGATCTCTTGGTTTTTATGATAGCGTTTTACGTGCTCGAATGCATTAAAAAAAATGAGAAAAAATGACATAAAACATAAAAAAATGGCACAGCAGTTTCACGGGATCGTATCACGCGGTAATCGAACAGCTTTTTATAATAATTAATCGATATTCCTCATGTGCTCGGAGCGACGTGACCGATCTCTCGAAAGAACGAAGTATAATCTCTAAGTACTATTATATCATTAGCACGTTTATACAATAAGTCACAAAATTATTTATTTCTCAATTGCAAAATAAAAAAAAAATGTTTTCGTCATGAAACAAAAATGGATATTTTTATGATTAAAACTTTAGTTAAAACTTAAAACTGATGAATGATTAAAACTTTAGTTAAAACTTAAAAACAATGGAATAAATTATTGGATCCGCCAGTGCGTAGATATAATAATCGAGATTAAGCGACCCAACTGACCAATTTCTATTTATTCATTCGTCTCACAACGTTTCGACCCCGATTGGGTCCTTCTCAAGTGAGATTATACATAATTACGCAATAATATCATGCGTCGCAAGACGTTGCGCCCAAACCACATCATGCAAACGCCACGCTAGAACGAACAAATTGTCAATATAAGTATGTCAGATATAAATTATGAAAAATCCTCTTTATAATTCTTCCTCTTTATAATTCTTTTTTAAATTTTGACCATAGCAAATGAATAGTAAATACCAGTAAGAAACACATTCCTGACAGGGTCCTGAAATTTCTAAGTTTAGGCGATAGATTCGCTCTTCCTATCAACCCGAAAGATAAGGCAGACCGAGTGCGGACAAGTGTAGATATAATCAAGAATTTTGAGTGTAACGTCCGTAAATTCAATGAAGATCGGTTGGAGGAAGCACGTACCCGTATAGCTAACTCATTATATAAATTTTTAAGTAACGACAAACACATCAAGTATATAGACAAATACATATCGCAGGAATTTAAATATTGCGCAGGGTTTCTCCGGGAGAATAGTGATATCTTTGTTACTAAAGCTGACAAAGGCCAAGTTACCGTAATTATGGATAAGAATACGTATTTTAATCAAATAACCGGGTTGCTCAGTGACAGTTCTACATATAAAGAATTAAATAAGAATCCGATTAATAGAATAACTACAAAGATTA